>NC_051317.1:21289365-21423143 GCF_015220235.1 Choloepus didactylus | reverse complement strand
ATAGCAGCATTATCACAATTGCCAAGAGATGGAAACAACCCAAATGTCCTTCAACAGATGAGTGGATAAATAAAATGTGGTATATACACACGATGGAATACTACGCGCAGTAAGAAGGAACGATCTGTGAAACATATGACAACATGGATGAACCTTGAAGACATAATGCTGAGCGAAATAAGCCAGGCACAAAAAGAGAATATTATATGCTACCACTAATGTGAACTTTGAAAAATGTAAAACAAATGGTTTATAATGTAGATGTAGGGGAACTAGCAGTAGAGAGCAACTAAGGAAGGGGAACAATAATCCAAGAACAGATAAGCTATTTAACGTTCTGGGGATGCCCAGAAATGACTATGGTCTGTTAATTTCTGATGGATATAGTAGGAACAAGTTCACAGAAATGTTGCTATATATATGTAACTTTCCTGGGGTAAAGTAGGAACATGTTGGAAGTTAAGCAGTTATCTTAGGTTAGTTGTCTTTTTCTTACTCCCTTGTATGGTCTCTTTGAAATGTTCTTTTATTGTATGTTTGTTTTCTTTTTAAATTTTTTTTCATACAGTTGATTTAAAAAAGAAGGGAAATTTAAAAAAAAAAAAAAAAAAAACAAGGAAAAAAAAAAGATGTAGTGCCCCCTTGAGGAGCCTGTGGAGAATGCAGGGGTATTCGCCTACCCCACCTCCATGGTTGCTAACATGACCACAGACATAGGGGACTGGTGGTTTGATGGGTTGAGCCCTCTACCATAAGTTTTACCCTTGGGAAGATTGCTGCAAAGGAGAGGCTAGGCCTCCCTATATTTGTGCCTAAGAGTCTCCTCCTGAATGCCTCTTTGTTGCTCAGATGTGGCCCTCTCTCTCTGGCTAAGCCAACTTGAAAGGTGAAATCACTGCCCTCTCCCCTACGTGGGATCAGACACCCAGGGGAGTGAATCTCCCTGGCAACGTGGAATATGACTCCCGGGGAGGAATGTAGACCCGGCATCGTGGGACGGAGAACATCTTCTTGACCAAAGGGGGATGTGAAAGGAAATGAAATAAGCTTCAATGGCAGAGAGATTCCAAAACGAGCCAGAGATCATTCTGGTGGGCACTCTTACGCACACTTTAGACAACCCTTTTTAGGTTCTAAAGAATTGGGGTAGCTGGTGGTGGATACCTGAAACTGTCAAACTACAACCCAGAACCCATGAATCTCGAAGACAGTTGTATAAAAATGTAGCTTATGAGGGGTGACAATGGGATTGGGAAAGCCATAAGGACCAAACTCTACTTTGTCTAGTTTATGGATGGATGTGTAGAAAAGTAGGGGAAGGAAACAAACAGACAAAGGTACCCAGTGTTCTTTTTTACTTCAATTGCTCTTTTTCATTCTAATTATTATTCTTGTTATTTTTGTGTGTGTGCTAATGAAGGTGTCAGGGATTTATTTAGGTGATGAATGTTCAACTATGTAATGGTACTGTAAACAATTGAAAGTACAATTTGTTTTGTATGACTGCGTGGTATGTGAATATATCTCAATAAAATGATGATTAAAAAAAAATAGGAAAAGCTGTCCACTTTAAAAATAAAAAATAAAAAACTAAATACAGCAGCAGGGGTGGATTTGGAGTTGTTCAACAAATTTATTGAATTTCAGATATGTGTAGAGCATCAAATTTAGATTATGGTATATTAGCTAAATGGCTTAGGAGCATGATTGAAAAACAGATTTAAAATTCATCAGCATTAGGGTAAATGTAATCACTCATGGTGTAAAGAGAGTGAGAAGAGAAGCAAGCCTAGGGCAGATCCCTGGGAAAAACAAATATAAAAAAGCTTCTGGGGTCTGGCAAGATGGCAGTGTGGTAAGGTGTGCAATTTAATTGCTCCTCTAGGGCAGCTGGTAATTAGCCAGGAACTTTATGAAACAGTGTTTTCAGGGTATCCAGTGACCAGTCTTGCTTCATGCACTAGTCTGGAATGAGTGGAACAGCTGAAATTGCAGCAAAACCTGTAAGTTTCCCTGGCCTGGGGTATGTGACCCATCCCTCCCAGACCCAGGAGACTGTCTTACAGCTGATTCCCTGAGGGGTGGGGAGAAACAATCTGCTGTAAGCAAGTAGGGGGCTCAACCCAGCCTCAATGCAAAATTAACTAACAAATTAATTAATTAACTTTTGGAGTTGGGGGTGTCCAGGGTGTTGGTGAAGGGCTAGGCTCCAGGAAGGGTGAGCATATAGAAGTGGGCACCCAATTAGGCTCTCATTCCATGGTTCCAAAAAGGCTTGGGTTTTTGTATATTTTGTCCCTTTTGTTGCTCACTGACTCCTTATCTATTTACACTTCAATAGCCCCTGGCAAGGGTGGAATTAAAGGTGTTGGAGACTAACTATCCTGGTGAAAGAGTTAACAGCCTAAATGAAATATCTTTAAATACTCTATACTAAGACTGACAAAACTTTGTGGCTGGGAAAGGCTTAAAAAGACATTTCTTGTTTTCTTTTATTTTTATTCTATTTAAAATTACTATTCTAGGTAGCTCTTCAGAGAAAGGCTGAGATATTGTCAACTGGCCTCTGGACCCAGCCAATGGAGAGTTAAGATAGGTCTGAGATAGGTCTGAACCTAGTGGGGGAGACAATTCTCTAAGGGAATAACTTCCCCAAGAAAAGGGAGGCATGGTCCAGATCAAGGGGCAGTCCTCATCCAAGGAACTCAGACCCCAGAAGCTGGGAAAAAAAACCAGCTTCAGTCAGCCATGCCCCAAACAGGGGCAGAGTCTGCAGAGAAATAAAGGCACCACACCTCTCTACACTGGAGGGTATCTGCAGACTGACAATCACCACCAGCTGGATGAGATAGGAAAACCACATAGTCTAGAGGCCTCACAGGAGGGTCTCATTCTCAGGAAACTCCACATTCTCCTCCTGAGACTGGGGCCTCTCTGGACTGGGAAAAGCTGATTAGGGTTGACCATATCTAAGGAGATGCACAAAAAGTTACACAGAGGAAGGGGAAGAAACAAAACAAACAAGAGGTGAAAAATTCTGACCAACTGAACAGAAGCTAAGTTAGACATCTAGGATAAATTGAACTGAACACCAAAGGATGGAGAACAAAGCCAACCAAAAAGAAAACCTTAGGTAAAAGAGTGAAAATGAGATCCAGAATGAAGTAATCAAGAAAATCCAATGCTTAGACAGCTTAAGAAAATGAGCCATACTAGGAAACACAAAAATATGGAATAGCCAAAAGAATAAGCTAATAGTTCAACTGAGATACAGGAGTTGAGACCACTAGTTAGAGATGTTCAAACAAATCTCCTAAATCAATTCAATTAAATGAGGGAAGACATGACAAAAGAGATGAAGGATATAAAGAAGACACTGGATAACTATAAATAAGAATTCATAAGCTTGAGAAAACAAATGGCAGAAATGATGAGAATGAAAGGCACAATAGAAGAGATGGAAAACATAATGGAGAGATGCAACAGTAGATTTGAAAAGGCAGAAGAAAGGATCAGTGAACTGGAAGACAGGACATTTGAATTCATGCACACAAAGGAATGGAAAAGTAAGAGCAGGATCTTAGGAAGTTGAATGACAACAGAAAGTGCACAAATATACATGTTACGGGTGTCCCAGAAGGGGAACAGAAGGGAACAGGGGCAGAAAGAATAATAGAAGAAATATTCACTGAAAATTTCCCAACTCATTTGAAAGACAGAAAAATTACATATTCAAGAATTACAGCATACCCCAAAGAGAATAGACCTCAATAGATCTACTCCAAGACACTTACTGATAAGATTGTCCAATGTCAAAGACAAGGAGAGAATCCTGAAAGCAGCAAGAAAAAAGCAATCCATCACACACAAGGGAAACTCGATATGACTATGTACAGATTTTTCCACAGAAACCATGGATGCAAGAAAGGAGGGGTAGTATATATTTAAGATACTGAAAGAGAAAAACTGCCAACAAAGAATTCTACATCTGGCAGAACTGTCATCCTTCAAAGATGAGGGGGAGATTAAAATATTTTCAGAGACAGAGACCCTGAGAGAGTTTGTGAATAAGGGATCTGCACTATAAGAAATACTAGTGGCAGTGCTACAGTCTGATAGGAAAAGACAGGAGAGAGAGGTTTAGAAAAGAGTGTAGAAATGAAGACTATCAGGAAGGGTAAAAAGAGAGAGAGAAAAAATAAGGTATGATTTATGAAATACAAAAGGCAAAAGTGTAGTAGAATATAATGCCCTTACAGTAATAACACTAAATGCTAATAGATTAAACTCCCCAAGAAAAATACATAGACTGGCTGAAGGGATTAAAAAACAGGACCCATTTATATGCTGCCTACAAGAAATTCACTGTAGAAACTACGATAAAAATAGGCTGAAAGTGACAGGATGTAAAAAGATATTTCATGCAAACAACAACCAGAAAAAAACAGGAGTAGCTATAGTAATAGACAAATTAGACTTCAAAAGTAAAACAATTAAAAGACACAAAGAAGGACATTATATACTAATAAAAGAGTCAGTTCATCAAAAAAACATAACAGTCATAACTATTTATGCCCCAAGGAAGAGTTCCCCAAAATACATAAAGCAAACACGGAGAATACTGAAAGGAGATATGAATATCTCTACAACAATAGTTGAAGTCTTCAGTACAATGCTCTCATCAATGGATAGAACATCTAGACAGAGGATCAATAAGGACATGGAGATGTTGAATTGTCCAATAAATTAACTGGACTTGACAGACATTTATACAACACTACACCCCACAACAGCAGGATACACATTTTTGTCAAGTGCTCATAGAACATTCTCTAGGATAGACCACATGTTGGGTAACAAAGCAAATCTGAACAAATTAAGAAATACTGATATTATACAAAATACATTCTCAGATCATAATGGAGTGAAGTTGGAAATAAATAACAGGCAGAAGGTGATAAAATTCATAAATAAATGGAAGCTGAAAAACACACTCTTAGAAAACCAGTGGGTAAAGGAAAAATTTACAAGAGAAATTAATAAATACTTCAAGGCAAATGACAATTAAATCACAAATTATCAAAACTTATGGGATGCAGGAAAGGCAGTGCTGAAAGGGAAATTTATTGCCCTAAATGCCTATATTAAAATAGGAGAGCAAAAATCAAGAAAATAACTGATCACCTCAAGGAACTAGAGAATGAACAGCAAACTAACCCAAAAGCAAATAGAAGAAAAGAAATAAAGATTAGAGCAGAAATAAATGAAAGGAAGGACAAGAAAACAGCAGAGAGAATCAACAAATCCAGAAGTTAGTTCTTTGAGCAAATCAACAAAATTGGTGGAACCCTAGCTAGGCTCACACAAAAAAAGAAAGTAGATGCAAATAAATACAATCAAAATGGGAAAGGTGATGTAACTACTGATCCTGCAGAAATAAAGGAGACAATGAGAAGATGTGATGAGCAACTATATGCTAATAAACTAGACAATTTAGACAAAATGCACACCTTCCTAGAAAAGCATAAACAACCAACTATGACTAAAAAAGAAATCGACAACCTCACCAAACCAATCACAAATAAAGAGATTGAGTCAGTCATCAAAAAGAACCTGAGAGAGGATCTAAGATGGCAGCATAGAGAGGAGTGGAAGCTAGCTAGTCCCCCTGGAACAACTAATAAAAAACCAGGAACAACTAGTAAATAATCTGGAATAACAGTGGAGGGGGGGACAAATGTGACCATCCACTCATATACACTGACCTGAAATGGGAAGAATGCCTGAGATCACAACATAAAATCTGTAATTACAACTATGGATCCAAGCTGGGAGACCCCTACACCCAGAGCCCATTCTGCAAAGTCTCATGGTACTAGAGAGAAGCTCTCTCCCAGCAAGTGAATATAGCTCAGCTTAGCTCCAACTGGGGTTTTAATTAGTGAGTGTGAACTGCTAAGTATGAACTATGAATCCCCAACAAGCAGACAGAGGCTTTGGGTGATGACTGATCTTGGAGAGCCAGAGGGTCATCATGGACTACACCTGAAGGGGAATTTCTGTCCCTGTTTTGGCTCAGTGGAGAAAGCCTCAGCCATTTTCAGTTCCCAGTGCTCTGACCAAGGCAAGGGTAGAGATAGCACAGGCAGAGAGAGACCATTGAAATGCTCACCCTAGGGTGTCTATATTCTCTAAGAGGAAAGAGGTGGGACCCAGCCCTAGTACCTGCCTTCCATTCAGAACCAGTCCCCAGAGCCTGGGGGGAAACAGCTACAGGCCACACCTCCTTCAACCAGTCTGGAATTACAGGCTGACAGGCACCACCTCCTGGGCAGAAAAGCACAGTGACCTGAGGCATCACAGGGTGTACCAATTTTCTAAGACACACCCTGAGGGAAAATGGATACTGAATATTTATTCCTTCTGGGATGTGTGCCCATTCTGGTCTGGGAAAACCTGATTGGGGTAACCAAGGAAACCATGCCTAGACAACCAAAAACAACCTACAATAAGAAAAATGTAGCTATGGCCCAGACAAAGGAAAAAAACTTACACTTCAACAGAAATACAGGAATTGAAACAACTAATACTAAGTCAATTAAAAAAGTTTAGGGAAGATATGACAAAAGAGATGAACCATATAATGAAAACACTGGGTGAACATAAGGTAGAAAGTGAAAGTTCTAAAAACCAACTAGCAGAATCTATGGAAATGAAAGGCACAACACAAGAGATGAAACACACAATGGAAACATGCAGCAGCAGATCTCAAGAGGCAGAAGAAAACACTCAGGAACTGGAGAAAAAGGCACCTGAAAGCCTACACACAATAAAGAACAGATAGGGAAAAGAATGGAAAAATATGAGCAATGTCTCCAGGAAATTAAAGACAAAAGGAAAAACAAGAATGTATGTGTCATTTGTGTCCCAGAAGGAGAAGGGAAAAGGGAAAGAAGCAATAATAGAGGAAATAATCAATGAAAATTTCCCCTCTCTTATGAAAGATATAAAATTACAGATCCAAGAATCACAGTGTACCCTAAACAGAATAGCTATGAATAGGCCTACACCAAGACACTTAATAATCAGGTTATCAAATGTCAAAGATAAAGAGACAATCCTGAGAGCAGCAAGAGAAAAGCAATCAAACACTTACAAAGGAAGCTTGATAAGACTATGTGCAGATTTCTCAATAGAAAACATGGAGTCAAGAAGGAAGTGGGGTGATATATTTAAAATACTGAAAGAGAGAGACCACCAACCAAGAATCCTATATCTGGCAAAACTGTCCTTTAAATATGAGGGAGAACTTCAAATATTCTCTGACAAACAGACAATGAGAGAGTTTGTGAACAAGATACCTGCTCTGCAGGAAAGACTAAAGGAAACACTGCAGACAGAAAGGAAAAGACAGGAGTGAGCGGTTTGGAAAACAATTTTGGGAGATAGTAGCACAGGAATGTAAGTACACTGAACAAAGATGACTGCGAGTATGGTTGAAAGAGTAAGGCTGGGACCATGTGGGACACCAGGACAAAAGATGAATGATAAAGACTGGGACTTTGTAACTCAGGGAAAACTGGAGTGCACTACAATTGTAATAAAAGGTACAAATACGTTTTTACATGAGGTAGAACAAATGAATGTCAGCATTACAAGTTGTTAAAAATAGGGTGGAATTGGGGGGAAATACAATCAATGCAAACTAGAGACTATAATTAACAGAAATATTGTATTATGCTTCCTTTAATATAACAAAGGCAATATACCAAAGCTAAATGCATACGGGAGTGTGGGGAATAGGGGAATGGTATGGGACTCCTGCCATTGGTGATGTTGTCTGACTCTTCATTCTACATTAGTTTAATGCTATCTTTCCTTTTGTCACTTTCTGGCTATCAAGTTTTGTTTTTTGTTTGTTTGTTTTCTCTCTTTCTCTTTTCTTTTTCTTTTGCTTCTCTGACTTCTTTGACTCTTCATCTTTGTGGAAGAAATGGAGATGTCCTTATATAGATAATGGCAATCATGCTGAATACACAAATACGTGACTATACAGGGAACCAATGATTGTTAACCTCGGACAGAAGGTATGCTGTGTAAACAAAACCATCTTAAAAGAAATGGGTTGATGAAGAAACCTGGGGGCACTAATGGAGTGAAATTGGACAGACCCATAAGGGCAGATGTTGCATAGTCTCAGTGATATGAACTAATTGTAATATGTAAACTAATAGGCATGCAATATAAGTTACCAGGATATAGAATGAGGCTAAAGGGTGGGGAGCAGTTGCTTATTACAAGCAGAATGTTCAACTAGGGTGAACTTAAATGTTAGGAAATGGTCAGAGGTGATGGTAGCATGTTGTGAAAATAACTAACAGTGCTGAAAGGTGTGTGAATGTGGTGGAAAAGGTAAGCTCACATATATCACAGGAAGGAAAGTTGGAGGTTAAAAGATGGGAATGTATAAAACAGTGAATCTAGTGGTGGACAATGTCCATGATTAACTATACAAATATTAGAAATCTCTCCATGAACTAGAACAAATGTATGACACTATAACTAGAAGTTAATAACAGAGAGCATAAAGGGAAAAAATATATACCTATTGCAAACTATATACTGCAGTTAGTATTTTAACATTCTTTCATCAACAGTAACAAATGTACTATACCAAAACTATGAATCAATAAAGGAGGGGTGTGTGGTTAGGGGTATGGGTAGATCTGAGTTTCCTTTTTTGTCTTTATTTCTTTTCTGTAGTAATGAAAATGTTCTAAATATTGAAAAAAATATTTTAAAAAGCACCCAAAAAAGAAAAGCTCAGGACCAGATGGCTTCACATGAGAATTCTACCAAGCATTCAAGAAAGAATTAATACCAATCATGCTCAAAATCTTCAAAAAAATGGAAGGGAGGGAAAGCCATTTATCTCATTCTATGAAGCCATTATCATCCTAATATCAAAGGCACATGAAGATACTACAAAAGAAATAAATTATAAACCAATCTCTTTAATGGATATAGATGCAAAAATCCTCAACAAAATACTTGCAAGTCAAATCCAGCTGTACATTAAAAGAATTATACACAATAAGCAGGTGGGATTTATTCCAGGTATGCAAGGCTGCTTCTACACAAGAAAATCAATTAATGAAAGCAATCAACAAATGAAAGCAAAAGAACCACATGATCATCTCAATTGATGCAGAAAAGGCATTTGACAAAATTCAACATCCTTTCTTGATAAAAACACTTCAAAGGATAGGATTAGTAGGGAACTTTCTCAATATTATAAAGGCTGTATATGAAAAACCCACAGCTAACATCATACTCAATGGGGAAAGAATGAAAGCTTTCCCACTACAATCAGGAGCAAGATCAGGATGTCCACTGCCTCCACTGTTAATCAACATGGTGCTGGAAGTTCTAGCTACAGCAATTAGGCAATAAAAAGAAATAAAAGTCATCTAAATTGGAGAGGAAAAAGTAAAACATTCATTCTTAGCAGATGACATGATTCTACTTGTAGAAAATCCAGAAAAATCAACAGCAAAGCTATGAGAATTGATGAACTTAGAACTAAGCAAAGTGGCAGGCTACAAGACCAACACACAAAAATCGGTAGTGTTCCTATACACAAGCAATGTGCAGCTACAGGAGGAAATCAAGAAAAATATTCCATTTTCAATAGCAAGCAAAAGAATCAAGTATTTAGGAATAAACTTAACCAATTCCGCAAAAGACCTATACAGTGAAAACTACAAGAAATTGCTGAAAGACATTGAACAGAATGTAAAATTATGGAAAACCATATCATATTCATGAATTGAAAGACAAAATATTGTTAATATGTCAATTCTACCTAAAGTAATCTATAGATTTAATGCAATAACAATTAAAATCCCACAACCTTACTTTGCAGAATTAGTAAAACCTATTACAAAATTTATTTGGAAGGGCGAGATGCCCTGAACAGCAAAAAAGTTCTTGAGAAAGAGGAACAAAGTGGGAAGTCTCACACTACCTGACTTTGAAACATAATACAAAGCTACAGTGCTCAAAACAGCATGGTACTGGCATAAGGCTAGAAATACTGATCAATAGAATCAGACCTTCATATCTATGGACAATTGATCTTTTATAAGGCAGTCAAGCTGAAACATCTGTGACAGAGCAGCCTCCTCAATAAATGGCATTTGTAGAACTGGATATCCATTTCCAAAAGAATGAATGATGACACCTATCTTACACCTTACATAAAAATTAGCTCAGAATGGATCAAAGACCTAAACATTAGTGCTAAGACCATAAGACTCTTACAAGATAATGTAGCGAAATATCTTAAAGATTTTGTCATAGTAGGGTTTTTTCATAAACCTTGCATGCAAAGTATGAGAAACCAAAGAAGAAGTGGACAAATGGGATCTCCTCAGAATTGAACACTTCTGTACATCAGAAGACTTTGTCAGAAAAATAAAAAGGCTGCCTATACAAGGGGAGACAACATTTGGAAAACACATATGAGATAGGGGTTTAATATCCCAAATACATATAGGGAACCTACAGCTCAAAAACAGAAAGACAAACAACCCAATTAAAAAATGGGCAAAGTACAAATACAAATGGCTCAAAAACATATGAAAAATGCTCAACTTCACTGGCTATTAGAGAAATGCAAATCAAAGCCACAATGAGATATCATCTGACACTTACCAGAATGGCCACTATCCAACAAACAGAAAATTCCAAGTTCTGGAGTGGATGTGGAGAAAGAGGCACAGTTATTCACTGTTGGTGGGAATGTAGAATTGTGCAACCACTCTGAAAGTGTGTGGTTGTTCCTTATGAAGCTAAGTACTGATTTGCCATCAGACCCAGCTATTCCATTACTAAGTATATACTCAGAGGAAATGAAAGTTAAGACACTGTTCTTGTTTGCTAATGCTGCCAGAATGCAAAATACCAGACATGGATTGGCTTTTATAAAAGGGGGTTATTTAGTTACACAGTTACAGTCTTAAGGCCGTAAAGTGTCCAAGGTAACACATCAGCAGTCGGGTACCTTCACTGGAGAATAGCCAATGGTGTCCAGAAAATCTCTGTTGGCTGGGAAGGCACGTGGCTGGCATCTTCTCCAAAGTTCTAGTTTCAAAATGGCTTTCTCCCAGGACATTTCTCTCTAGGCAGCAGTTCCTCAAAAATGTCACTCTTAGTTGCACTTGGAATATTTGTCCTCTCTTAGCTTCTCCAGAGCAAGAGTCTGCTTTCAATGGCCATCTCCAAAATGTTGCTCTGTAATGGCTATCTCGCCATCTCCAAAATGTTGCTCTGTAATGGCTATCTCCAAATTCTGAGATGCTTATCCCTTTGTGTATAACCTGATCAGTCTCTGGAACTTTGGGTATCCATGTGACATCTGAAACTAAGAGCTAGAGCCCAGCAGATATGAATGTAAGTATTATTGCATACAGCAATTGTTTAAAAAGCTGACAAAGAGTCCAGACTTCAATTAGAGATGTGAATGAAGCAGATCTGGTTAGGACTAGAGCAAATCAGGCCAAAGGGTAAAGGAAAATACTGACTGTTTTAAAACTTCAACTTCCCTGAGAGACCAATTGAACAGAAGTTTGGTGCAGGATCTATATTTTCTGTAGTACACTAAACAATTTAACATGTACAATCAGCTTGTTCAAACACCATAATTACATGGAACTTTGAATAAGAAGTGAGACCTGTAAGGTTAGTGAGAAATAGTGACACAGCCCAAAGTAATTTGAGAAGAGAATATAAATATATATGCAGGCCTGGTTGTTGTGTTGTGCTTCCTTCCTCTCTCACACCATGCTCTTGGGGACTGCCTGAGCAGAGGTGGTGGTGGGAGAATGGCCCGGGGGCCTGCTCTGTCACCACCAGGCTCTCAGCCTTTAGGTATGGCAGCAGCAGTCAATCAATGACCAGTGCCCACCTAGCACTCAATCCCTGGGCTCACTGCAGCCAGAACTTGTAACCCTGCTGAGAGCTTCCTCTCTCTGGCAGTGCAGGCCCTAGGAGCCTCACCTAGCAGCAGCCTGAGGAAAAGTGAGTGAAGGAGTCTAAGGGGGTGGTGAGTCTAGTGGTGGCATTGCAAAGATGATCACCAAGCAGCAGATACTTATGGCCAAGGAGAAGCACAGCAAGAACATCAC
The DNA here is from genome assembly GCF_015220235.1 of Choloepus didactylus. NCBI lineage: Eukaryota > Metazoa > Chordata > Mammalia > Pilosa > Megalonychidae > Choloepus > Choloepus didactylus. Next base: position 21,410,955 of record NC_051317.1, on the reverse strand, counting down.
CAGCATGGCAACATAACCAAGACCCTGAGAAATGCCCCCAAAGAAAAGGTATCTATAGGACCCTGGTTGTTAGCTCTCTTCATTTTTGCTGTTTGTGGCTCTGTAATTTTCCAGATTATTCAAAGTATCAGGATGGGCATCTGAAGTGACTGACCTTAAGATGTTTCCATTCTCCTGTGAATTTTAACTTGAAGTCATTCCTGATGTTTGAAACCCTGGTTAAAAACCATTCAGTAAACCATCCTGCCTCAGAATGACTTTTCATATTGTTCCAGTTCACTAATGCTGCCTTTTTGCACAACACCAGAAATGGATTGGCTTTTATAAAGGGGGCTTATTTGGTTACACAGTTACAGAATTCAGGCCATAAAGTGTCCAAGGTAACACATTAACAATTGGGTAACTTTACTGGAGTATGGCCAATGGTGTCTGGATAACCTCTGTTAGCTGGGAAGTCACGTAGCTGGTGTCGGCTCCAGAATTCTGGTTTCAAAATGGCTTTCTCTCAGGATGTTCCTCTCTAGGCTCCTTAAAAATGTCACTCTTAGTTGCTCTTGGGGCATTTGTCCTCTCTTAGCTTCTCTGGAACAAAAGTCTGCTTTCAAAGACCATCTCCAAAATGTTGCTCTGTAAGCTGCAGCTCCTCTCTCAGCTCCTAAGCATTCTTCAGTGTCCCTCTTGGCTGTAGCAAGCTTGCTCCTTCTGTTTGAGCTTATATAGGCCTCCAGCAAACTAATCAAGGCTCATGCTGAATGGGAGTGGCCACACCTCCATGGAACTATCTAATCAGAGTTATCACCTACATTTGGGTGGGTCACATCTCCATGGAAACAATCAAAAACTTACAATCTAATCAGCACTAGTAACGTCTGCCCCCACAACATTACATCAAAGAACATGGCATTTTGGGGGACATAATACATCCAAACTGGCACACATATCATCCTCATGTGTCATTCCAAGGTTTCTTCATTGGTCATTCTGAGTTTTCTAGTCCATACCACAGTGCCTTGCAAAAGCACCACATGAATAAACAATAAAATTTGTTTGTTAAGCTTCAGAAATGGGCCCTACTTAGTCAGTAAAGAGTAAGTTTTTCTATGTGATTGTTTAAAACAGTATGCAGTATAGATAATTGAATCAAATCTGTAGACAGGGTCTAGATTTTGTTAACCCTTATGTGCCAATGCAATTAGCTTAATTTAAAATTTGGAATCAATGGTTTTTATATAGGGAGGCACTTTATTACTGTCTCTTGAATTGAAAGCATATTCCCATATAGGGTCATCAAGTAACTATCCTGTATTAGGGTGCTTATAAATAGAACTACACAGCCTAGTTTTAACACCATCTTTAACCCTTGAGAATTTTTAAGAAATTTCTAAATGCCTAATATGAAGGGAGATACTTATAGCCAAAACATCTCTTTTAACAATAGTCTTTCTATTATACTACCTTGAGTTTTGCATGAGTGAATATACTAACCTGAGATGCAATTTTAAAAAGTGAGCATTTTATAACTTGGTCATTTCAGTTTCACTAAAAGCTACCATGGAGCCAAGTAAGGGAAAGTTGTTTATGTCAGCACTATTTATTTATTCTATTTATTAATTCTAAATAAATATTAGAATTATTTTAATATGTCAGAGGGGTTTACCATGCTAGACAAAATTTAAGGAAAAAATGCTACTAAAGGTGGAAGCCTCATCAGGACATGCTATTGAGCCCAATGTGCCATAAGACATCTTAGCAGGTGACTAGTACTTTTAATACAAAAAAGGCACATCAACTAAAGTTACACTTAGTTTAGAAATACTTTTACTGGATTTATGATTGAAATGCTGTTAGTTACTAGATACATCAGAGTAGGGTGACATCTGAAATTAGATTTAAGGATAAGTGTCAGTCGTTAGTTTTCCTTTGTTGTATGATTTTACAGGTTTTAATCAAATTTCCTTTTTACTGATAGGGGTAAGGGTGATAAGGCAGGTTTTGGGTTTTCTAGTACTGTTGAAAAACTGCAAGTATTGACTATTTATATTCTTAGCCATAACTTGGTGTAAAAAAAGGCTGAGCTGTCTATTAATGAACTGGAAAAAAGTCTGCTTCTGTGTGCTTTGTTAATTGTCTTAGGATATTGCTTTTAGACAGTTAAGAGGAACAGAAAGGAAATCTGCTTTCTAGTCTATAAATAGTGTGAACCTCAGAGAGAGTTTCTGATAACCTCCTGACTATGGGAAAAAGGGAGAGTAGTAGTTAAGGAACTTGACTACTCCAGTTAGCTGAGCTGCTCCAAATGAAGGAAGAGGAATCAGCTAACCTTTGGCTGGCAGGTTTTTTTGTTTGTTTGTCTGTTTGTTTTCCAGAGGAATATGCATTTATTTTGAAAAGCAAACAGTATAAATACTTAACAGTTTAAAATTAATTATTTTAATGTGATGTCTTCCACATCAGGACCATAAACTCTATTCAGTCAACCTTTTTACATGATATTATAATTTAAATACATATTTATTTAGTCTATTCTTTATAAGTTGACCTCAGACTGAAACGTATGTAAAAGGTACATTTATTGTGCATTAAAACTTAATTCTGTTTTCAAAGGGCCTTGAAGGAGCATGACCAGTCCAACAATAAGACTAGCTCTCTTACTCTACATTCTCATTTTAAATCAGGAATTGCTTTATTAAAGCAGCTGGTTTAAAGCATAGGGAATAAACCAATGTAAAATAAACCAATGTAATCAAGGCAGATTACTTCCCAATTAGTAATTTATAGAACCCAAGTGATTTATTATTTAGTGAAGATCAGACAAATTTGATGAGACAAATCTGACGATATGAAATGGGTAAGAATTTTGATCATGATTCTGCAAATCAAGAATGGAACAATTTTTTAGAATAAAGGAAAGTGAGGAAAAAAGAGGGAAACCCTGGAATATAGTTTTATTCTTTAAGAGCACTTTAGGGGACACTATTTTCTTCCCTTAAAGTGAATTTGAGCTGTCCTTCAACTTAAACATATATAAATTATGATCAAACTCACTTGTCAAACAACTTCTATCCCCATCTAAATTCCTTAGTGTCAGTGTATCCCTAGAAATTTCTTTCACCCTTAAAACAGTTATCTTTAGTATGTATCTCCCTTATTTAGAACTTTCTTCTATTTTGAAATATGAGCCGTTAAATCTCTACCCACAACAAACTTCCAACCTGAACATCTAATAACTCCTAAGTTTTCCTCTACCATTCTGATTTCCACCTAGTCTATTATATGTTAAAAGTAAAATCAAATCTCTGCATTGGAATGCATTTCTTTTTTCTCTCTGGCATTGCTTCTCCAGAATGGCCAATTTGAAGAAGAAAAAAAGCCATAAAATTACAAAAATGGTCACTTTAAAAATTTCTGTTGCAATGGCAGAACCCAAATTCATACAGTCATATTCAAATGTAGACTCTTTCCATCCTGGGTGACTGACATAACCTATATCTAAACTAATATATTTTTATTAATTTGTTAAATACAAATTTGTTTATTAAATACAGATTTGTCTATTTGTTAAATACAGAACTGTGATTAAACACTTCTATTTAATGAATGGGTTGTGATGAGGTTATCTAATGAATTAATTTTGGGAGGAGAATCCAAGCTGTGTTTAATTAGTACAGAATGAAACTGGGATAGTCCAAATTTAAAGAATAAAAGTACTGAGATAAATTACTTGTGCAATTATGTTAAAAAGATTTATTCTATGTGAAAATGATTTGGGGGGGTGGTGGGGTGTAGTGTGTGGAGAAGGTAGATAAGCACCCAAGCCATGTTTGAGTCATCTTTGTTTAGTATCTCCACAATGACTTACTTATTCTTAGTAGGTGTTTAATAGAATTGCTAGATCAAATACATTAATTATTTCTTTCTTTTTTTTTTTTTTTTTTTACAACTGCTGTGGTCTGCTGATCTGTTATTTTGGGATATATCTGTTTTCCAAGAAAGCTACCTGATTGTTTGTAAAAGATTGGGACTATTAGGTTCCAATCCATTGTACTGATTACTGGTAAAATTGAAGTTTTGATGGCCAGTGCAATACCCAGAGGACAATGCAACAGTTTGAAACACTAACTTTTACCTCACTTCTTTGATCTACACATCAGGAAAAATTATTTTACCTTCCTCATCTGGTCATTTTGAATATTAAACAATAGGCCCTTTGCACAGTGCAGGAAGACAGATGATTAATAAAATCTATTTTCTTTACCCAACATTATATCTTCATAGTCCATGTGAATATGTGAACTTCCATAAATACCGACTAAATGCTAAAAGTCTAAGAAAATAAATTCATTTTCTTTAAACCTCTAATGCCAAAACATGTATAGAAGAACAGAAGAACAAAGAAAAAGCACACTGTACTGTATGCTTATGACTGGAATGGCAGTCACATTGGGATGAAATTGAAACAGAAGTATGCTCTAGGTTGTTTTGTGATTTTAGGTATCACCTTCTCAAGCCTCAGTAATATAGTTCAAAATTTTCTCCTCTAGCTTTTAGGGATACCCATGAAATGTGTTTATTCTGTGATGTGGTTTAGAAGCACACTGCTGAACACAATATAAGTTAAAAAGAAAATTCAATTAAATTCATTAAAAATTAGGATCACCTAAAAGTTAAATATTAATTTTATATATACTAGTTTTTTTTTCCCTTTAAAAAGCCAACTCACAGTAAAAGTCCAGTAAATTGTTTCTAGATTAACCATTTGTTAAATAAAAAGTTGTTTTTAACTTTAACATTAGGAAGCTTGAAAGCATGTCCTTATCCAACTACAAACTCATCAGATACTATATATAAAAAAATTAGCATGAAAATCTGTGTTGGACTGGTTTAAATAAAGGCATTTTTTTAATTAGGTAAAATATTTATTTACCTGAATTGCTTCTTAAATGCATCTTTAGTTTTAAAAAAAAACAAATATAAGAGCAGCTGGTTTATCCTTCAGATTTATTGTACTTTTTAAAAGTTAATTTTTCTTGAGATGGCACATTGGCAGGTTTGGTGTTTGCTGATGCTATCAATATTTAAAAACAAATTGCTTTTGAAAGTTTTATCATTCAGAAAGAAAAAAGGGTCTTCCCATAATTGAAAATGGTAATCTTTTCTAAAAAGTAGACAGGGAAATGTCTAAATAACCATTCTTGATAAAGAAAGGAGACAAATTTCAAATTAAAGATACAAATTTAAATGAAGTAAATTTTATAAAGTATCAAAAAGCTAATGACATGCACAGATATTTAATCTCTAATAAGAGGGGAACAGTGCTGGAACTTAAATATGATAGGATTGATCAACAATAAATAAACATTTTTAGTGCAAAGAGTACAGAAAAATTTCTCAAGGCAAAGATCACAGCAATCATTCTAATCCGTACAAAATCAGTCTCAGTTTTGTATACAATCTATACAGTTTGTCTATGAATTCAGCCACTGGGTTGAAATGACAATTCACAAATCATAAATATAAAACAATGTGCTTAGTTGTTTGTCCCATTCCTCTCTTGGTAGCTCATGTTTCAGGAAAATCTATAGTGGAGCATGAAACTGGATGTGCATTGCTATTGCCTGTTGAAGTTTCTCTTCCTTGGCTCTTCTACAGTGGCAAATTGTTCTCTTTTCCATGAAGCTACTAAGAAAATCATCTATTTCAGTTTTTCCTTCCAAGAAATCTTCAGCAATATTATCAGATTCTTCCTCAGATTCATGTGCAGCTACTTTTAATCTTGCCTGTAGGGCACTTGCACTACAGCTCTCACTAAGTTCATGCTGCCTTTGCATCTTCTTTTCAAAATTAGATTTCATTTGTGAAAGTAATTCATACTTATCTAAAACAGTCTGCCTTTTGGCTTCCAAGCTGGGCTCCAAAAGGAGGTTTTTTCTTGCCAGCTCCTCAATACTCTTTACTAAGTCATCCTTGTCATTAATAATTTGTTTTAGTTGAGGTAAAGTAAGAAACTGTTCTAGTAATATCTCCTCCTGTTCATTCATATATGTGAGTTGTGACACACTTAGTTCTGGGAGTTCTGGAAATGTATCAGGGACATCTGGCATCTTGTATCCAAAACCATTTTGGCTTACCGGTGCAGAAATGTCTGTTGTGGGAACAGGTAACGGCAGATTTGAAAGGAAACCAAATGAAGGAGCAGTGGGTTTGGCTGTGGTATAACTTGAGGTTGAAGAAACAGTGTCAGCAACAGATACAGAAGGTGATGGGCCTGTTAGCTTCTTGTGGGGGTATGGAGGAAGATATGAAAACCCTGAGAAGCAGAAGGAGGCATCCCATCTGGGTTACTATATAGGTATGGAAATGCTGTTGAAGTGGAGCCAAAAACTGGAGGATCTTCCAAAACTCATCAATAGACTTTGAATAATTTTTCCAAGATCTGAGTGCATTGTAAAATTGTTTTACTAATGGACAGGTAACATACACTCCTTGTTTATTATCCATTAAGTGATGCCGTATTGGTGGATAAACACTGATCACTGGTTTTTCCTGAGGAAATTGTGGAGGAAGCAATATATTAATGTTAATTGTCAGGTTGTTTACAGTGAATGGTAATCTGTACTCCACATCTTTCCGTATTTCAGCTATACTGGAGTGTGAGTTCTGGAGGGACTCGATCAGGCGCTGCTTCTGCTGCTGAAGGCTGGTGAGGCCACTGGGAGACCCAGTTGCGGAGGAGGCGCTCTTGTTCAGGGGAAAGAGCCAGCTCATCCTCCTCAGGTCCCCGGGCCCGAGGCCCTAGAAGGCGCTGGCCTGCTTCTCCCAGATGCTCAGCCCGGCAGTTCTCTGCCAACGGAGGAGCAGGCTGAGGCGCCGGGGGCCGCGTCTTCTCTAAGCAAGCCCACTGGGGATCCCCGATTCCTAGGGGGCATGCTATGACTGCAAGGAGCTGTAGGGAGACAACTCACCGCCCGGAACAGGCAGTCCCGCGTCGCGGCCAGGAGGTCCAGAACAGTCAGGCGGTCTGACTGCCAGCGATCCCGGCTGGCAGGTTTTTAACCACATTGCTACCTGCCTTTCTCATCCAGTAAATCAACCCTATATTTGGTTCCTTCTTTGAAAAGTTGTCTTGGTTAGATTAATCTATTTTATAAATTTAAAATGAAAGTTACTGCTCTAAATTCATAGCAGTTTCCTTAATTTTTGCTTTGAGTTAAACCATTCCATATCTGAATTTACGTTGGTTTACTATAGAAAATTGATTTTAAAATGTTGGGTTTTTAAAAAAAAAATGTATGATGCTTTGATTAATTTGATTGTTAAATTGGTATAGCTGTGATTGTTTTACATCTGTAAAATTGCATTCCCTTTATATTTCATGTGTAATTTACCAATTGAGTACATTTTATGTTAAGAATTGATTATGCATGTTTGGGTAAATGCATATATATGCAGGGCCCCCTGAAGAGCTGGGGTAAATGCAGAAGTGTTGGACTTCCTCACCTGGGTTGTTGCTGATGTTTTCACAATCATTGCATGCTGATGGTTTGGTATGTGGAGCCCTCTATCTTAGGACTTGCTCTTATGAATATCCTTGCTACAAAGGAGAGGATAAACCTGCTTATACTTGTGCCTTAGACTCTCCCCTTTAGTACATCTTTGTTGCTCAGAAGTGGCCCTCTCTATCTAGCTAAGCCACCTTGGCAGGTGAACTCACTGCCCTCCCCCTTTGTGGGACCTGAGTCCCAGGAGTGTAAATCTCCTTGGTTACCTGGAATGAACTCCTGTGACTTCCTGGGATGAACCTGGACCCAGCATCATGGGATTGAGTACATCTTCTTGACCAAAAGGGTAAAGCAAAATGAAACAAAATAAAGTTTCAGTAGCCAAGAGATTTCAAGTGGAGTTGAGAGGTCACTCTGGTGGGCATTTTTATGCACTATATATATATATCCCTTTTTAGGTTTCAGTGTATTGGAAGAGCTATAAATAAATACCTGAAACTATCAAACTGCAATCCAGTAGCCATGACTCTTGAAGATGATTGTGTAACTAGCTTACAAGGGGTGACAGTGTGATTGTGAAAACCTTGTGGATCACACTCCCTTAATCCATTAAATGGATGGTTGAGTATAAAAATGGGGACAAAAACTAAATGAAAAATCAGGTGGGAGGGGGATGATTTGAGTGTTGATTCTCACTGTTATTTTTTATTCTTATTTTTATTCTTTCTGGTATAAGGAAAATGTTCAAAAATAGATTGGAGTGATGAATGCACAACTATATGATGGTATTGTGAACTCTTGATTGTATGTCATGGATGATTGTATGGTATGTGACTATATCTCAATAAAACTGAATTTAAAAATAAATGAATGGAAGAAAGGGTAAAAATATACAGAACCATGTTTATTCTTCTTCACCTTCAGCTTCTTTCTTTCCTTGGCTTTCTCTCAATCTGTCTGAATTTCTTTCAGTTTGTAAAAGACCCCAGTATTATGATAAGGAGCCATCTTCATTGACTTGGGCCACATCTTAACTGAAATAACCTCAACAAAACTTTCTACCTACAATGGGTTCACACCCACAGGAATGGATTAAATTTACAAACATGTTTTCCTGGAATACATATCTCCAAGTCTCCACAATAGCTAAAATAAAATGTGTCAACTATACCAAATTATGGTAAGGATCTGTAACCACTGGAACTCTTCCACAATGCTGGTAGGAATATAAAATATTACAGCCACTTTGGAAATTTTTGTCCCTTTCCTATAAAGTTGAACATAAACTTATTATATGATCCAGAATTCTCATTCCTAGGTGAGAGAAATGAAAATTTAAGTTCATGCAAAAACTAGTATTTAAATATCTATTGCTATTCTATTCATATTCACCAAAATCCTGAAAAAAACCTAAGTGTCATTCAATTGGAGAATGTACAAATCAACATTGGTACACTCATTATAGCAGAACACTACTTGGCAATAAAAAGTCATAAGCTACACATATATTCAACAACTCAGGGAAATCTTGAAAGCATTATTTTGAGTGCAAAACCCAGTCTCAAAAGGACACATACAGTATGATTCTATTAATATGCCATCCTTAAAATGGTAAAACTATAGTGATGGAGAACTGAGCAGTAGTGGCTGGAGATTTTGGTTGGAGGAGGGAACTGTGATTACAAAGGAGTAGTAACATGCAGTTTGTAGAAACTCTTCTACATCATAATTGTGGTGGTGTTTACAAGAATCAGTATGTGTTAAAATTCATAAAGCTGTACAACAAAGAAAGAATACCTTTTATACTTCAATTTAATTTTAAAATGTTAACATTAAAATAAAAAGAAATAATGAAGGAAATACAATAATCTATGTATGCTCTTCTTTGTATGCAATTTCATTTCAATAGTAATTTCAATAATTAAATGATGATGATAATTATGATGATAAAACTAGGGATTACAATTTCAAATATCACATCTTGGACTGGGGAAACCAGAGAAGCAAGTCCATGTGCCAAGAGATGAGAGGAAAAATAATATTAAGGGATGTTTTTGATCATTACATTTGCAAAATACATAAATACAAAGTTGTTAATTTTGACAGTCTGTAATCATAACTGTATAAGGGACATATCCATCTGCTTTACTGGAGACTTATGTAACATTTTCCTATGAAAGAAAGGTTTTTTATTTTTATTTCTTATTGATTGATTCTCACACACAGGCTTAATCAATCCACAAGGAAAGATTATCTTTTCCGGAAATCCTTTCTTCTATCTCACTACCCTGCCATTTCCTGGATTGTTGCTTGCTCTTGAGCATACAGATTATGACAGAACAAAATTGCAATGTCTGATTCTCACTTGGCTAATGTGAAAAGGAATGTAGAGGTCAATCACCTTCCTTATATAATTATGACTCAGTTCATTTATCATATCTGCTAAAATTTCATTAACCTGGACATCGTCATGTTGCTCCACCTAGCTACAAGTGATGCTGGGAATTGTATTCTCTAGCTTGGAAGTTGTGTGTGCTGATAAAGTTTGGATGGGATGTCCACCACTACCCCAACAAGAGTATCAGAATACATATTGGTAGAGAGCTAGTAATTTACCAAAACAGTAGATGAAAATTCAGAGCTAGTGGAGGTTTTATGTAAACCTGATGATTTTCAAATACTTCAGTCCATGAATATACACATATAATAAAATACATTTAATTTTTAGGATAGCATGTTACTTTATGCATAAAATTGATGAAAAGGAGAACTAAAAATATAAACAGTACCTGACACTAACAATTGCCTTTTTAAGAACTGTCTCAAGTAAAAACAGTGCTTCCATGAATCTGAGAATGATGGTATATGGGGGGATTAGATCATGGAGGGCTCAACTCAAGTATTTCAAATGCAGAGTAAGTGGAATTTTTGACCTGCTCTCAGGAAAAGTTCTTATAAGAGGCCCAAGTCAGTTCACACTTAAATCTTTTGCCCTACTGCCTCTGTCTTCTTGGTGTCTGGACCATGATGTAATAAATTAAGCTGCAGTGTTCATTTCCATTCCTGGGGAATCAGAGCCATGTGCTCAGGATGCTGAAGATAAAATTAAAGAATCCTGGTTGCCTGTTGGTGTTTGGAGCTGGCACTTCACTTCAGCAATTTGTTAGTGTGACAGAAGAGTAAATCTTCTAATTTGCATAAGCAACAATTTTGGTACTGTTATTTTAAACCAGGGTACTATGATTCCATATTATTACAATAAACAACCAAATTTCTATAGTTGAAGGGAGGAAAATTTGAAAGCACACGAGAGGAAATAGTCATTTCCTTACATTTTATAATAGAACATCCATCTCTATTGTCTAAAATTCTAAAGCATGATGCTGATCTGCAAAGCAGTAGTGGTTAAAACCTATTTCATAAAAGTACAAAAAACAAACATGTAAAGATCTAAAAAGAGATTGCAGGTGCTCTAAGTTACAGTAGAGAAAAGAAGGACAAGTGTAAACACACAAATTCCATATAGGCAAATTACTATGGCTAAATGTGAATAGACTATTTCCTAAGAAAATAAAAGTGCATGGTTAAGACTTTCTGTTCTTTACACAGTAACTGTGGAATTGACTAAAGATGTGGGTTTGGGGGTAGAGTCTAAGACATCTTTTTCACTGTATCTTTTTTTAATGTTCATGTTTGATTTTTATTCAGCATTTTATTTTGAAAAGTTACAAATTTATAGAAAAATTGAAATGGTATAATGAACATCCATGCACACCTCACTTGAATTCATTATTTGCTAACATACTACTTTATCTACAAATATGTAGTTTTAATTTTATAGACATAGGTAGAGATTCTTCAAAATATTTCATAAAGAGTATAAATTATTTTTCAAATATAATTATTGTCTACATTTATGCATATGTCTTATTGCAAATGATATTAAGATACAAATTTTGTCTCAATGCATCATTTAAAACATATGAAAGGTTTCAGATTTCATGATACTTTGTGCCTAAATACTTCAGAATATATATGATGAGATAGGACATTCTCCACCAAAATCACAATTTCATTTTCATAGTCAAGAAAGAAAGTCAACCTTAATCTAACACTATTACATGTTTTATATATATATATATATATATAATATTACATATTATATATGTAATATTTGTCTATACATTATAAAATATAAGTAGTAAACTTTTAATGCTATGTTAATCATTCATAGTTGTATAAATTAGAATACACCCAACCAAAGAAGTATTAGGTCATCATAAAGACTGAAGAACAGTTTCTCTGTAAACTAATATTCAGGGATTTACACAGTATATATTCAAATAAAAATAAAAGGCCAGGTGCAGATAATATGATTAGTAGACCTCTTTTTATGTGAGAATGAAAGGAAAATAAAAATGCATATGTATATATATGTCTATATATACATTCACAAACATACAAATGAACACATACATATACATAAACTTTTAATAATATTTGTAATAAGATTAACAGGCACAATGCATCAAAACCCAGAAGATATTATCTTGGGTAGGAATAGGATGGAAGGGATACAGCTGACAGTGAAATTCTGAGCATAAATTTTTGTATGTTTGACACTGTACATGCTCTCCTTATTTAAAAACAAAAGTACATGTCAATTGATGAAAAAAGCAAATCCTAAAACTTAATGCAAACAGAAAAACAAACTAAATTTGCATCAAATTCCTATTTTATTCATAAAGATAAAAGATAATTAATAACTTATGAACATGGTATTAAAGGATATAAATTTACTAACACATAATCTAAATAAAATAATTACAGAAAAAATTTGGAACTTTTTGTAGCACTGGTGTAGTAATTACCAAATCTTTACAAACATCTAATTCTTTTAGGCTACAGAAAATGGCTAAATATATTGATAATTTGGGAAACCAGGATTTTCACTATGGGAAATAGGAATTATAAAAGTGGAATAGGATGTAACCAAGTATATGTGGAAATACTCTCTTGTTTAATTCGAGTGAGAGAATTGGTATGAACTCCTGATTTCTTAAAGTATACATTTAAGTATGAGTGATTTTAATTATATTAATTTTATTATATTAATTTACAAGATCATAGGTAATCATTTCACTGCTGGAAAATTGAGTTTGGAGTTACATGTTAAAACAAATTCGAAATTCCACTCATTTGTATCTGAAGGGTTGTAATACCACCCTTCTGTTCATGGTAATTTTAATAATATAAAAGTATAAAATTATTTAGTAATGTGTTTAAAGTAGTGTTACACACAGTGAACACTATTTTAAATGATGGACTATAGTTAGTACACTATAAAACATTTTTTCACAAATTGTAACAAATGTACCATACTAATGCAAGGTGTTAAAAATAGGGTAGTATATGGGAACCCTGTATTATATGCATGATTTTTCTGTAAACCTACACCTTCTAAATAAAAAAAGTAGTGTTAAAGTTTAACTGTCTAGCATGACAAATGCAAATATATAACAAGTTGATCAGATAATCATGTTTTACAGGAATGATTTTTATGATTACAGAAAAATATTCAAATGACATCAATTTATTATTAACTTTTGTTTGGCAATACAATTCCTGAAAAAATCTTTTGTTTTATCTTGCCCTAGAACACTAAAAGAAACAAAATTGACACTCTTCTACAATTCAGGTTTTTTTCAACACACTAAATTGATTAGTTATAAAATGAGTGCCCATTATTAGGTGGGTAGTAATTCACTATTATCAAGGAGAGGAGCATATAGCCTCTAGAGTCCTACCTGTTACTTTTCTTAAGGGGAAAAGGGCATAAAATAAATTACAGACTAAATTTCAGTATGGACTTTGTCTATAAGTGAGGAGTTTGTTTTTATTTACTGAAGCATTTTTGTTTGTTGACTCATTTTACTTTCTTATTCTTGAAACCTCATACTGGTAATGAAATCTTGAAAATGGAAAAAGCAAGAAACTTTTGTGCTAAATTCTGGACTGTGTAAACTAAAAGAATTAGATGTTTGTAAAGATGTTAATATGTTGTGAAAATTTACACATTTAAGGAACTAGATAAAAGCAAATATTAATTAGCTAAGTTAAAGTGTGTATTTTTAAATAATGTAGTGGGTGGCTAAATAAATGTTTAGAATTGTTTGAGTCCTAAAATGTGTGCATACCCACACACTTATGTCCAAAACCTTTGTATGTAAATTTCTGCTGTATCTAAAGCATGTTTCTGACCCATGCACAATTTATATTTCCTGAACATTGGGGTCCATGAGATCTACTACTCAACAAGGACATCAAAAAGCAGGTGGAGAGATTACACTGTAAAAGGGTTTTTGAGACCCCTAGTTTATCAGATATAAGTCCACAGGGTTAAACAGGAAGATGAAAGCATTATTTTTGCTATATATATATATATATATATATATATATATTTAATTCATTTTTATTGAGATATATTCACATACCATGCAGTCATACAAAAAAACGTACATTCTATTATTTACAGTACCATTATACAGTTGTGCATTCATCACCAAAATTATTTTTTGTCATTTTCATTACCACACACATAAAATAATAAGAATGAAAATTAAAGTGAAAAAGAGCAATTAAAGTAAAAAAGAACACTGGGTACCTTTTTTTCTTACCCCGTTTTTCTACTCATCCACCCATAAACTAGACAAAGGGGATTGTGGTCCCTATGGCTTTCCCAATCACATTGTCTCCCTCATAAGCTACATTTTTATACAATTGTCTTCAAGATTCATGGGTTCTGGGTTGTAGTTGGATAGTTTTAGGTATTCGATGCTAGCTATTCCAGTTCATTAGAACCTAAAAAGGGTTGTCTATATTGTGTGTAAGAGTGCCCACCAGAGTGACCTCTTGGCTCCTTTTGGAATCTGCCAATGAAGCTTATTTCGTATCCTTTCACATCCCCCTTTTGGTCAAGTAGATGTTCTCCACCCCAGGATGCCAGGTCTAGATTCCTCCCCAGGAGCCATATTCCACTTTGCCAGGGAGATTCACTCCCCTGGTTTCAAATTCCATGTAGGGGGAATGGCAGTGATTTCACCTGCCAAGTTGGCTTAGCTGGAGAGAAAGGGCCACATCTGAGCAAGAAAGAGGCATTTGGGAGGAGGCTCTTAGGCATAACTACAGGGAGGTCTAGCCTTTCCTTTGCAGCAACAGTCTTCACAAGTCCTGTGGTAGAGGGCTCAGCCCATCAAACCACCAGTCTCTTATGTCTGTGAGCACATCAGCAACCATCGTGGTGGCATATATTTCTTTAAACAGTGATAATAATTTATTATTTCTCAAGGTGTCTATGGGCCAGGAATTTGTATAGATCACAGCAAGAATGGCTTGTTTCTTCTCCACAATGTCTAGGGCCTCAGTTGAAAGACTCAAAGGCTGAGAGCTGCAATCATCTGAATGCTCATTCACTCACAAGTCTGGAAGTTGATGCTGGCTATCAGTTGGCTGCTTCAAATCCTCTCCACGTGGGCCTTTCTAGGTCATATGGACTTCATCAAAATATGACGGCTAGATTCTAAGAGCAAAGCACTGAGTGGGTGGGGGGAGGGGAGAGAAAGAAAGAGAGAGAGAATACCAAAAGAGCCAGGCAGAATTAGCAATATATTGTTAAAAGACAATTCCATAACCTATTACCCTAAGAAATTTAAATGTAATATTTCTTTGATATTGATGTACTAAATAAATTATGTTTTGAATTATCTTAAGAGCTAAGACCTATCAGTGATAATTTTGCTTACTGAACTCATTCTCTTTTTCTCTGTAAAGTTGAAACTTGAAGTAACTATTTAATACAGTGAGAATCATCATAAATGGCATATTTGTCTTTGACCACATGTAAAATATAAGTATAATGAGAGTACAACAAGAAATCTTAATTGCTGGATAATTTCCAATGTAAGGCTAATGCTAAACAGACACACCTTGCTCTGGATCCTCAAACATGTTTGGCTGTTTAGACTATGAAAAAAGCTGACTTCAACATGTATGATTCATTTACCTATATGCTTATATTTACACCAAGTAATCTCACAAAGCATGTGGAGACATTGCATGGCATAAGGACTTATCTGATCTATAACATATAAACTACAAATCCACTGGATTAATAAAGAATGCTATAGATATTTTTCTCCTGTCTATATGGAGAAATATCAGAATTTATTATGTTTGCTTCAAAAGGAGGGGTTTGTTAAAGTATATTTCCTCCCCAAGTGAAAAAATTCTGAGTTTTATATGCCAAAACCAGAGGTTTGACTTAAGAAATTTAAACATCCTTGGAAAAATTTAGGAAAAATGCTTTATCACTTCTTCAGGATACACATTGGTCATTTAGTTTGATGCAGAGTCCAACTCAGAGTTTTATCAAGAGGTAAAGGACTTATTTACCATAATCATTGTTTAGAAAAAATAAGTCAAATTAGTAAGTGTGGGTATAGAGGACAGTACTGAATGCAAAACTTATTATTTGCTGTCTCAAAATATCATTTCTTGTCATTTATTCTTCTATCCACTATTATCATTTCAAAGTATTAATATACAATACTTTACAGAATCTTGAACATTTGAGAAACTGAGAATTAGTGCGACAGATATTTTTTGCTTCAATCCTTTATTCACTCATTTAACAGATGCTTTTGTTCATTGAATAATGTTATCTAAGCATTTTGTGCTTAGTATAAAATTTTCTTTCAAAAAATTTCTTTATTTAGAGAGCATCACTGATAGTTTATTTTCTCTCAAGTACAAGTGGTGTGGTTTAAGGAAAAGAATGAATAGAAATAGTTATGGTGTTTTTACAGAAAGAATAATAACATCTTTGGACTAATCTTAGCAACTCTTAGGGGGATCTTTCTGGGTAAAATATCTTGACAGAAAACAATGGTTCCATTTGTTTAAAGAAACCATTACATGTACTTTGCATGATGTATGCTACTCATTTTTCTAAGCCAAGCAATCATTAACATTATCCATGAGGTAAATGAAATGAGGGTTGGGAATAGTGTCAGGGAACCATAGAAACAGACATTTGCATTTTATTTTCTAAACATATTTTCTGTTTGAATTTTCTATCATGCACATGTGATGTTTATAAAAACAGAAGAAATTAGAATTTAAAGTGACAGAAAATAACTACATAATATCAATTTGCAGAACTTCTATTAAATTAATGTATTTTTGTAAATAATCATAAACATTGTGATGATTTGAACTATTATGCTATACTGAAATGTAATTGTAAAATTAAACAAGGGCAAATAAAAGCAATATGTGTGAGGATATATAAATTTGAAACTCCATATGGCCCAATATTTACATTTTAAGTAGAAAGGAAATTGAATATATGCAAATATATCTGTTTCTTGCTGGAGTAACATGCAGACACTACCAACCAGGTTTCCTTCATATTATATAGTTGGATAAATTTAATTTCTATTAAATTTATATATTTTATATATAAATTTTGTATATTTTAAGGAGATAACATGTAAACATTCATATTTAAATTATTATGATTTTGAACTTATAGAAGCACTTACTCTTTTCCAACAGAAACACTTTGTCAAATCACTGAACTTATCAACTTTTCACTATGTTTCAGACTGTTTTTATCAGTAATTCTAATAACTGAAATCTGTAATTAAAATATTGCTAACACAATTAATCAACACACTGTAACTATTTTCCAAGTGTGTCTCATCACTTGGCTCCTAGGAAATTTTTTATACAATTTTATTGAGATATAATCACATAACATACAATCATTCAAAGTGTACAATCAGCTGTTCACAGTATCATCATATAGTTGTGCTTTCATCATCACAATCAAACTTTGAACATTTTCATTGCTCCAAAAAATAAAATTAAAATTAAAAAGAACATTCAAAACATCCCATTCCCCTCCTTCCCCTATTGTTTATTTACTTTTTTTTTTAAACATGGTTTAATTGAGATATATTCATTTATTCACAGCACCATCATACAGGTGTATGTTCATCACCAGAATCAATTTTTGAAATTTTCCTTACTCCAAAATAAGAATAAAAGCAAGAAAGAACACCTACATCTTTCCATCCCCTCTATCCCACCCTATTCTTCATCTAATTTTTGTCCCATTTTTCCACTCATCTGTCCCTGTCCATGCACTGGATAAAGAAAGTGTGAGCCACAAGGTTTTCACTGTCACACAGTCACACTATGCAATCGACATAATTATACAATCATCTTCAAGAATCAAGGTCACTGGGTTGCAGTTTGACAGCTTCAGGTAATTCTCATTAGCCATTCCAGCACACTAAAAAGTAAAAGGTGATATCTATACCGTGCATAAGAATACCCTCCAGAGTGATCTCTCCACTCCATTTGAAATCTCTCAGCCCCTGGAATCTTATTTTGTTTCATCTCTCTTCCCCCTTTGGTTAAGAAGATCCTCTCAATCCCACAGTGCTCAGTCTAGGCTCATCTCCAGGAGTCAGTTCCCATGTTGCCAGGGGGTGTCATGTCCCAGGTATTGGGGAGGGTAGTGAGTTCACCTGCTGAATGGGCTTAGAGAGAGAGTGGGCTACATCTGAGCAACAAAGAGGCTCTCTGGGGGTGACTCCTAGGCACAATTATATGTGGGCTTGGTCTCTCCCTTGCAGCAACTAGCCTCACAAAGGAAAACCCCTAGATCAAGGGCTTGGCCCACTAAATTGGTAGCCCTCAATATTTGCAGGAAAATAAGCAGTAGCCCAAGTGGGAAAGTCCAACATTTCTGCATTTCTCCCCAGTTCCTCTGGGGGGGCACAATTACACTTATACTCTCTGCCCATATCACTCTGGGATGTGTCTGCTCCTAAGATTTTGATACTAACCTTTGTATGTTGGTTTATTTTTTCCAGAAACACCCATGTGGAGAGTGAAGATGGACAGCCACAATCTCACCACCAAGAATGAGCATATCTTCTGATCTCCCAGAGGTATGCTTTCCTCTGTGTGGTTTTGCTGTCATCTATCAAGTAACCATGGTAGGAAGTGATGCCATTCTCCTTGCCATCATGACCAAGAAAAAGCAGCACAACTCTGTATTGCTTCTTGGCAAATGTATCCCTCTTAGACATATTCTGCCCATCAACTAATGTGCTCAAGTTGCTAGAGAACCTCCTGACTGAGAAGCAAAGCATTTCTCTTGTTAGGTGTGTTTTGCAGTTTTATTTTTTGGTGGCCCTGAAAGGGACAGAAGACTTCCTTCTTACTGTCATGACTTATGATTGGTACATGGCTATTTGTTAGACCTTTTGTTATATCCTGATCATGACTAAGGTATTTCTGTGCCTTGTTGATGGATGGATGCTTGGCAGTAGGGTTTCTTAATTCCCTTCTGCATATGGTATTTACTTTTCTCCTGTCTTTCTATAAATCCAATCAGATTAACTAACATTATTGTGACATCCTGCCAGTGGTGGCCCTCTTCTGTTCTTCCATGTATATGGCAGATATGTTTATTTTAGTGGTTGGAGGTGCTTTGTTGATCCCCTCCTATCTGATCACCTTTATTTCTTATATCTATATCATATCTAGCATCCTAAAAATTCAATCAAGTGAAGGAATGTGAAAAGCCTCCTTGTGGTCTGCTTGTTTTATGGCACAGCAATATTTATCTACATCTATCCCTCCTCCCCTCAAGACTTCCCAGCCAGATATAGGTTCATCTCAATGTTATATGGAGTTATCACCCCAGTGTTAAACCCCATCACCTACAGCTTGAGAAACACTGAGGTTAAAAGAGCAGTCAGAAAGATTTTATGTCATAAAACATTTTTAAAGCACACATAATGTTGACAAAATTACTTACTTAGCACTCCACTGAGTTTGAATTCATAGAAAGCATTGGAAAAATTCTTAGTAAAATAGCTATATCTAGATATCCATCCATGTTGAGTTTACATACTAACGCATATATAGAAATTTACACATATGTACACACACATATATATACCTAGGGTTATGTCTATGTGTATATTTATATCTCTTTCTATCCATTGGAAACACAAAAATTATCTTCCAAAATAGATAGTTTTGAGTGTAAAACATAGCAGCATGTTCCTAAGTATGTTACTAATATGTTACATTAACAGTAATAATTGAATTTGTATGAACTGTATAAACTGGGTCTGTCTTAAGTACATTTCAATCTATGGTCACTGTACTGATATCCATATGCATATACATAGCCATATCTATGTCTATATCTATATCCATGTATATCTATATTTTTCATCTACATCATCTGTATTACCTGTAAACTTTTTATCTATATCCACTTTTATTTCTATCTCTATATCTATCAAACTACCTGTTATGGATATTCCTCTTATTTTCTTTGTTTAAATTGCCTTCCTCATGCTCCTCATGTGTCTCCTTAACTTTTTCATTTCAGTCTTCCTCTTTCTCATCTTTGGTTTCCACTTACTCTGTTTTACACTTTTCCCCTTTTCCTGTGACCAAATATACTGTCATTTTCATTTTTCCTTCCAAGTAGAGCACTTACTTTTCTGCATCTCTGAAATTAGATGTCTCATTCAAATGACCACACTACTACTATTTTGATGCCATCATGTTAAAAACTGAAAGTATCTTCTACCCGCCCCCCACACATACACATCTTCTCATTGGATATCATGTATTGTTTTTTGCTTTTTCCAGCTATTCAGATTGCTGAAATCAGGCACTGCCTTTTTTCTTGAAGCTCAGTACTTGCATTCAGTGTGAATAGACAGCTGTCATTTCTGACTGGATCACTCACCATTCTCACTTGATATTCTCCTCTTGTCACCTCTAGGAATTCACTGGTTATACAATTGACAATTTTAAGTCAGCAAGAGTGTATAATTTTCTCCCTAAGATCCCTCAACCCTGTGCATTCCTATTGCTTCTTAAAAATAGTTTCCAGTCTGTTGATCGCATTTATACGTGTTTTGCTATAACAGGCAATATCCACCTACTCTGCATTTCCTGACACTTTTCACACTCTAGCATCCCCTATCATCTCTCTTCCTTTTAACCACATTCTGTCCTTTCTTTACAGCTAAATGTGGTGAACCCATCACTAGTGAAGTGTTCTTATATTATTCAAAGATGTACTGTGCTCTACTCCTGATCTTTTAGTCATTTTCAAAGCCTTATGAAGCAATAGCCGTATATTTGTATGTCTGCCTCAAAAACTAGAGGCTATAAACACTTTGAGGTGCCATGCTTTGAGATCAAGTGCATTCACCAAATCTTAGCAGTGTCAAAAACTTTCCAGAGCTACACATAATAGTTGTTCATCAGATATCTGTTACTTAGGTATAGACAGAGTGGAAACATACACATAGACTTGAAGAAAGAAATAAAGTAATAGCTGTATATGTTTGATATTTGTTTTTTAAGCCTTCATTTTATTCTCTATAGCAGAGATTATATATTATATGAAAGAATCAAGTAAAATTCTTACTATATAAAAAACTCCATGGAATATGCTGAATTAAATAGATAATATTTCAAATATTTATTTAACAAATATTTCAAATATTTATTAAATAAACATTTCAAATATTTATTTAACAGTTCATCAGTAATTTCAATGATTTTACTACACAAAAAAGATTGCACTATTGGGATTATATCTGTATTACACATCCCACTATGAAACCTAAACAGTGTCTGGCCAGAACAGCATGTTTATCATTAAATCTAACAAAATTAGTCCTTGATTTGGATGAGAATGATGAGATGGAATGAAAATATTAAAAAAAGTTGTGGAGTTTGACATGCATGTTAAACTATAGGTTTTCTGTAGAATAATAAAGTTGATGAAATCATGGTAATTCTACTTTCTTCTTAAGTAAGAAAAATGTCCTTGAAATACCAGTAAAAGCATGGGATTTCTCTGGTTCTTTGCTAAAATGTTTCAGTAGACCTGTTCAGAGTTTGACATCTTAAAATCATCATATGTTACTCTGAATGAGATTGGTGAATGGCATGCTTTCCCTGGTCTTGGATAGATGGGACAATCTAAATGGTAAAACTTTGGTGATCATATTATTTTTTCTTGAACTCACCCTGATTTGTGACTTTGAAAAATATAAATAATAAATATATCTCTACCTCTTACTTCTCTAAACAAAACATTCATCTGAGAGAATATGTCTAAATTACTGGACAGTTATGTTCTGAGTAACTTCTCATGGGAAGTAGCTGATACTTTAGCAGCAATGTAAATGGGTATTCCAGCTTAAATAGGTGCCCCTTAAAATTCAAGACATACCAGAAGGGTGGATAAATTTGTTAGGTTTGGATAACTGGTACTTGTATAAATAACTTGGAAACTTTTATTGATTATTTTAAAACCAGATTGATAGCAATTGTGCCGGTTTGAGTGTATTGTGTCCCCCAAATGCCATTGTCTTTGTAGTTTTGTGGGGCAGACATTTTCTTGATGGTTGGATTTGCTTGGAGTGTGCCCCACCCAGCTGTCAGTGATAATTTTGATGAGATGTTCCCATGGAGGCGTGGCCCCACCCATTCGGGGTGGGTCTTGATCAGTGGAGCTATATAAATGAGCTGACTCAGAGAGAGAAAAAAGAGAGTGCAGCTGGGAGTGATGTTTTGAACAGAAGCAAGCTTGCTAGAAAGGAACGTCCTGGGAGAAAGCCGTTTTGAGGCCGGAGCTTTGGAGCAGACGCCAGCTGCCTTCCTAGCTAACAGAGGTTTTCCGGACACCATTGGCCATCCTCCGGTGAAGGTACCCGACTGCTGAGGTGTTACCTTGGATGCTTTGTGGCCTTAAGACTGTAACTGTGTAGTGAAATAAACCCCAGTTTTATAAAAGCCTGTCCATCTCTGGTGTTTTGCATTTTGCAGCATTGGCAGACCAAGACAGATTTTGGTACCGAGAGTGGGGTGCTTTTGCTGCTGAGTTTGCAAATACCAAACATGTTGGAATGGCTTTTTAAATGGATAAGGGGAAGATTCTGGAAGAATTGTGAGAAGCTGATGGCTTGGAAAGTTACAAGCTTCCAGGGGGTGGAATCCCAGAAGCTACAGCCCAACATGAGGATGTAACCAAACATGGAACCCAGCCACCATTTCAGTACAAGCCAAGACTGGAGATGGAATTATCCAGAAAGGATTTGTGGAAAGTCCTATTGTCTAATGGGTTTGATCCCTGTGTGCTTCATGCAAAGACAACAGAATTTTTGCGAGATATTTATAGACAGAGCCATTGCTGGTCTGGACTGGAGGAGACACACAAGGAAAAAATTAAAGGAAAAATTTCTTTAAAGACAGAGCCATGGAGGTTGAGGTCTGGAGTCAGGAGGTCTCGGGCTGGGAGAGCGGAGCAGCCCACATGCATGGAAAGGGTGAGTTTGCCCTGGAGGTCGAGGGCGGGCTTTCCGCCTCGATGCTCTGGAAGAGTTTTGCCACCTCAGGTCCCAAAGAGGGTGGAGCACATTTCCAGGGAATTGAGGAGAGCCTGGCTGCCACCACACTGTTCTGAAGGGGTTGAGCATGTGCCCTGGAGATGGAAGGGAATCCGGGAGCTGCCCCGAGGTTTTAGGAGGGTGGAGCCGAGAAGGTGGTCTCCCCAATGTGTGGAAATGTTGGAGCACTCACCCAAGCATTTGGAGAAGAAACAGCTGCCAAAAAGGCCCTTGGGAAGGGTTAGGCTCCCACTCTCTCAAGCCCCAAGGATGCAACGTTGTTTTGTTAGTGACTCTCAGACTTTGAAATCTAATGGAGTTTGTCCTGCGGGTTTTAGGAACTGTTTTGCTCCTGTTAACCCTGTTTTCCTTACTGTTTCTCCTTATGGCAATGGAAATGTTCATCCTATGAATGTCTCTCCTTTGTATATTGGAAGCATATAACTTGTTCTAAGTTCACAAATCCACAGCTAGAGGGGAATTATGCCTTAGGACTGACCATGCCTAAATTGATTTTGATGGGATTTTGTACTTAACTTCTGTTACTGAAATGATTTAAGTTTTTGTTATATTGTGATGAAATGAATGTATTTTGTGTATTTGGAAAGATAATGTCATTTTGGGGTCCAGGGGGTGGAATGTGCCGGTTTGAGTGTATTGTGTCCCCCAAATGCCATTGTCTTTGTAGTTTTGTGGGGCAGACATTTTCTTGATGGTTGGATTTGCTTGGAGTGTGCCCCACCCAGCTGTCGGTGATAATTTTGATGAGATATTCCCATGGTGGCGTGGCCCCACCCATTCGGGGTGGGCCTTGATCAGTGGAGCTATATAAATGAGCTGACTCAGAGAGAGAAAAAAGAGAGTGCAGCTGGAAGTGATGTTTTGAACAGAAGCAAGCTTGCTAGAAAGGAACGTCCTGGGAGAAAGCCGTTTTGAGGCCGGAGCTTTGGAGCAGACGCCAGCTGCCTTCCTAGCTAACAGAGGTTTTCCGGACACCATTGGCCATCCTCCGGTGAAGGTACCCGACTGCTGAGGTGTTACCTTGGATGCTTTGTGGCCTTAAGACTGTAACTGTGTAGTGAAATAAACCCCCGTTTTATAAAAGCCTGTCCATCTCTGGTGTTTTGCATTTTGCAGCATTGGCAGACCAAGACAGCAATCATAGATGCAATAGAGATAAATGGAAAGACTGATGGAAGGGGCAGGGCAAGATGGCAGAGTGGTGAGATATATGTCTTAGTTACTCCTCCAGAGCAGTAGGTAGAAAGCCAGGAACTGCATGGACCAGACACTAGAGGGCAATTGGACTTTGGGCACACTTCATACAACACTCACAAATGTGTGAAACAGCTGAGATCAGTGAAATCTGCAAGTTCTAACAACCAGGAGACCTATGACCCTCCTTGTCAGTCTCAGTCCCATGGGAGGAGGGACTGTCAGTGCTGGTAACAAGGAGGGAGAACTGCAGTTGTGGCTTTTATTGAAAACTTAGACTGCTAATCCAAACTCCAAACATAGATAGACTGAGACCAGACACCAGAGAATCTGGAAACAGTCAGACTGGTGGAGAGGAGATGGGGCTAGCAAAAACAGCAAAAAAAAAAAAAACACCCAAAAATAAAACCAGAGACTTTTTGGAGTTCTGCTGAACATAGAAGGGAGAAGGGTAGGGCTCAAACAGAGTCAGCCTCATATGCAAATTCAGAGTGCTTGTCTGAAGAGTTGGTTTCTCTGCTTTCTTGATTGTTCCTTAATAATCCTAATCTCCTTGTCTCTTAGCACTTCAATAGCCCATTAGATCTGCAAGGAGGGCCCTTCCTCTTTTTATCTTTTTCTCTTTTTCTAAAACAATTACTCTAAGAAGCCCATTACAGAAAGACTCAAAGACTTGCAATTTGGGCCCAGACAAGAGCAGAGGAAAGAGAGCTCTGAGACACAAAGTAGGAAGTCCAGTGGCTGAGAAAATTTGCTAAATACCACAACTTCCCAAGAAAAGGGGAGCATCCCCTTTCAGCCATCTTCCTGGTGGGCTGGGAATACTCCTGCCCAACACCAGTGCCAGAGCCCAGAGCTGCCTCAAACAACTCAGTGTGATGGGAAGTGTTTCCAACAACACACGCACACACCAAAATATTGGGCAAGGACAATAGTCTTTCCCACACCCTCAGCTAATTGCCCCAGAGTTGGGAAGGTGGAGCTGTATGAAAAGGGGGAAGTTAACATGCCCCATTCAGCCATCATTTCAGCAGACTGAGAATGCCCCTACACAGCCCTGCAGCCCAGAACCTCCCTTGGGGATGGTGCTCACCTGTGATGTAACACAGTCATCCCTCATTAGAGGACCTAGGAGTGCATGGCTTGGAAGAGGGACCCATTCACAAGTTGCAGGGACCATACATCAATACCAAAGTCTTGTGGGTCAGCAGCAGAGACAAACTGTGGCAAGGATGAACTGAGGGATTAGACTATTGCAACAGATTTAAATCCCCAGGAACACCTGGGAGATATTATTACAGACAACTCCCTGCCTAACTGCTCAGACACCTGCCCCATATGCAGGGCAGGCAACACCAAATACACATGCAAGCTTGGTGCACCAATTGGACCCCACAAGGCTGACACCCCCACTCATCACAAAGACAAAGTGGGGGAAAACTGGCTTGAGGGGAATAGATGGCTCATGGATACCACCTGTTGCTTAGTTAAAGTGTACTCCATGAAGCTGTAGATCTGACAAATTAGAGATAAGTGTTTTAATCAGTCTACATATCCTAAAAGAATTCTATCCAGTTAAGCAAATGCAAAGAGGCCAAAAACAACAGAAAATTTTAAAGCATTTGAAGAAATGAGATGATATGGATAACCCAAGCTCAAACACCCAAATCAAAAGATCAGAGGACACAAAATACTTGGAACAATTAATCAAAGAACTAAAGACAGAAAATGAGAGCATGGCACAGGATATAAAGGACATGAAGAAGAGCATGGCACAGGATATAAAGGACATAAGAAGACCCTAGTAGAGCATAAAAAAGAAATTGCAAGTGTAAATAAAAAAATAGATGATCTTATGGAAATAAAAGAAACTGTTGACCAAACTAAAAAGAATCTGGATACTCATAGTACAAGACTAGAGGAAGCTGAACAGCAATTCAGTGACCTAGAGGACGACAGAAGAGAAGATAAAAGAACAAAAGAAAGAATGGGGGAAAAAATCAAAACAAGCAAAATGGACCTCAGGGATATGATAGATAGTATAAGAGGTCCAAATGTAAGACTCATTGATGTTCCAGAAGGGGAAGAGAAGGGTAAAGGTCTACAAAGAGTATTCAGAGAATTAAAAAATTCACAAATACCTGGAAGTTAAACAACATGCTCCTAAACAATCAGTGGGTTAAAGAAGAAATAACAAGTGAAATTACTAAATATATGGAGATGAATGGAAATGAGAACATAACATACCAAAACCTATGGGATGCAGCAAAACTGGTACTGAGGGGAAATTTATAGCACTAAATGCATACATTAATCAGGAAGAAAGAGCTAAAATCAAAGAACTAACATATCAGTTGAAGAAGCTAGGAAATGAACAGCAAACCAATCTTAAACCAAGGAGAAGAAAATAAATAACAAGTATTAAAGCAGAAATAAATGACATAGAGAACAAAGAAACAATAGAGAGAATAAGTAACACCAAAAGTTTGTTCTTTGATATCAACAAGATTGACAAGCCCCTAGCTAGACTGACAAAATCAAAAAGAGAGAAGATCCATATAAACAAAATAATGAATGAGAAAGGTGACACTACTGCAGATCCTGAAAAAATTTTAAAAAAAATTATGAGAATACTATGAACAACTGTATGCCAACAAACTGGATAGTGTAGAGGAAATGGACAATTTCCTGGGAAAATATGAGCATCCTAGACTGACCAGAGAAGAAATAGAAGACCTCAACCAACAAATCACAAGCAAAGAGATCCAATCTTTCATGAAAAATTTTCCCACAAATAAATGCCCAGGGCCAGATGGCTTCACAGGGGAATTCTACCAAACTTTCCAAAAAGAACTGACACCAATCTTCCTTAAACTCTCTCAGAACATCAAAGAAAATGGAACACTACCTAACTCATTTTATGAAGCTAACATCAATCCAATACCAAAACCAGGCAAAGATGCTACAGAAAAGGAAAATTACAGGCCTATCTCCCTAGTGAATACAGATGCAAAAATTCTCAACAAAATACTTGCAAATTGAATCCAAGGACTTATTAGAAAAATACACCATGATCAAGTGGGGTGAACTCCAGACATGCAAGGATGGCTCAACATAAGAAAATCAATTAGTGTATTATAATACATTAACAAATCAAAAGAGAAAAATCAAATGACCATCTCAATAGATGCTGATAAAGCATTTGACAAAATCCAACATCCCTTTTTGATAAAAACACTTCAAAAGGTAGGAATTGAAGGAAACTTCCTCAGTATGATAAAGAGCATATATGAATAACCCACAGCCAGCATAGTACTCAATGGTGAGAGACTGAAAGCCTTCCCTCTAAGATCAGGAACAAGACAAGGATGCCCACTGTCACCACTGTTACTCAGCATTGTGCTGGAAGTGCTATCCAGGGCAATCTGGCAAGACAAAGAAATAAAAGGCATCCAAATTGGAAAGGAAGAAGTAAAACTGTCATTGTTTGCAGATGATATGATCTTGTATCTGTAGAACCAATGAGAAATCAATGATACAGCTACTGGAGCTAATAAACAAATTTAGCAAATTAGCAGGATACAAGATTAATGCACATAAGTCAGTATGTTTCTATATGCTAGAAATGAACAAATTGAAGAGACACTCAGGAAAATGATACCATTTTCAATAGCAAGTAAAAAAATCAAATACTAGGAATAAACTTAACCAAAGATTTAAAAGACCTACACAAAGAAAACTACATAACTCTACTAAAAGAAATACAAGGGGACATTAAAAGATGGAAAAATATTCCATGTTCATGGATAGGAAGGCTAAATGTCATTAAGAAGTCAATTCTACCCAAACTCATCTACACATTCATTGCAATCCCAATCAAAATTCCATCAACCTACTTTGCAGACTTGCAAGAGCTAGTTATCAAATTCATTTGGAAAGGGAAGATGACTTGCATTGCTAAAAACACTCTAAAAAAGAAAAACAAAGTGAAAGACTTACAGTCCCTGACTTTGAAGCTTATTATAAAGCCACAGTTGTCAAAACAGCATGGTACTGGCACAAAGATAGACATATTTATCAATGGAATTGAACTAATAATTTGGAGGTAGACCCCCAGATCTATGGCTGACTGATCTTTGATAAGGCCCCCAAAGCCACTGAACTGGGACATAACAGTCTTTTCAACAAATGGGGCTGTTAGAGTTGAATATCCATATCCAAAAGCATGAAAGAGGACTCCTACCTCCCAGCCTACAAAAAATTAACTCAAAGTGGATCAAAGATCCCAATATAAAAGGCAATACCATAAAACTCCTAGAAGATAATATGGGGAAACATCTTCAAGACCTTGTATTATGCAGCCACTTCCTAGACTTTACACCCAAAGCACAAGCAACAACAAAAAATAGATAAATGGGAACTTCTCAAGCTTAGAAGTTTCTGTAGCTCAAAAGAATTTGTCAAAAAGGTGAAGAGGCAGCCAACTCAATGGGAAAAAAATTTTGGAAACCACGTACCTGAGAAAAGACTGATATCTTGCATATGTAAAGAAATCCTACAGCTCAATGACAAGAGTACAGACAGCCCAATTTTAAAATGGGCAAAAAATATGAAAAGACAGTTCTCAGAAAAGGAAATACAAATGGCCAAAGAAACACATGAAAAATTATTCAGCTTCACTAGCTATTACAGAGATGCAAATTAAGACCACCGTGAGACACCATCTCACACCAATTAGAATGGTTGCCTTTAAATCAACAACAAACTAAAAATGCTGGAGAGAACATGGAGAAATTGGAACTCTTATTCATTGTTGGTGGGACTGTATAACGGTTCAACCACTCTGGAGGTCAGTCTGCCAGTTCCTTAGAAAACTAGATATAGAGTTACCCTTTGATCCTGCAGTTTCACTTCTCATTATATACCCAGAAGATCTGAAAGCAGAGACACGAAGAGATATCTGCACACCAATGTTCATAGCAGCATTATTCACAATTGCCAAGAGATGGAAACAACCCAAATGTCCTTCAACAGATGAGTGGATAAATAAAATGTGGTATATACACATGATAGAATACTACATGGCAGTAAGAAGGAACAATGTTGTGAAACATATGACAACATGGGTGAACCTTGAAGACAAAATGCTGAGCAAAATTAACCAGGCACAAAAAGAGAAATATTATATGCTACCACTAATGTGAACATTGAAAAATGTAAAAGAAATTTATAATGTAGAATGCAGGCTAACTAGTGATAGAGTGCAATTAAGGAGGGGGGAATGATAACCTAATAAGAACAGATAAGCTATCATGGTGGGTAAATTTAATGTTCTGGGAATGCCCAGGAATGACTATGGTCTGTTAATTTCTGATGGGTATGGTAGGAACAAGTTCACAGAATTGTTTCTTTATTAGGTTGTTTTCTTGAGGTAGAGTAGGAGAATCTTGGAAGTAAAGTAGCTATTCTAGGTCAGTTGTCTTTTTCTTACACCCTTGTTATGGCTTGTTTGAAATGTTTTTTATTGTATGTTTTTTTTATTTTTCTATGTAGCTGATTTAAAAAAAGTAAATTAAAAAAAAATAAAAAATTATGCAGAGCCTCCTTGAGGAGCTGGTGGAGAATGCAGGGGTTTTGGGCTTCCCCATCTCAATGGTTGCTGACATGCTCACAGACATGGGGGAATGGTGGTTTGATGTGTTGAGCCTTC
Source organism: Choloepus didactylus (assembly GCF_015220235.1). Lineage (NCBI taxonomy): Eukaryota > Metazoa > Chordata > Mammalia > Pilosa > Megalonychidae > Choloepus > Choloepus didactylus. The sequence continues at coordinate 21,381,025 of NC_051317.1, read as the reverse complement.
TACCACAGGACTTGCCCTTGGAAAGACTGTTGCTGCAAAGGAGAGGCTAGACCTCCCTACAATTGTGCCTAAGGGCCTCCTCCTGAATGCCTCTTTGTTGCTCAGATGTGGCCCTCTCTCTCTAGCTAAGCCAACTTGGCAGGTGAAATCACTGCCCTCCCCACTATGTGGGATCTGACACCCAGGGGAGTGAATTTCCCTGGAAACACGGAATATGACTCCTGGGGAGGAATCTAGACCTGGCATCATGGGATGGAGAGCATCTTCTTGACCAAAAGGGGGAGGTGGAAAGAAATGAAAAAAGGTTCATTGGCAGAGAGATTCCAAAAGGAGCCAAGAGGTCACTCTGCTGGGCACTCTTACACACAATCTAGACACCCCTTTTTAGGTTGTAATGAATTGAAATAGCTAACAGTAAATACCTGAAGCTATCTAACTACAACCCAGAACCCATGAATCTTGAAGACAGTTGTATAAAAATGTAGCTTGTGAGTGGTGACAATATGATTGGGAAAGCCTTAGGGACCACACTCCCCTTTGTCTAGTTTATGGATGGATGAGTAGAAAAATGGGGGAAGAAAAAAAAGTCACCCAGTGTTCTTTTTTACTTTAGTTGTTCTTTTTCACTTTAATTTTTATTCTTATTATTTTTGTGTGTGTGATAATGAAAATGTCAAAAATTTATTTTGGTGATGAAAGCACAACTATATAGTTGTATTGTAAACAATTGAATGTATGCATTGTTTTGTATGACTGCATGGTATGTGAATATAGCTCAATAAAAATGAATTTAAGAAAAAGAAGCAGTGAGGGCAGTGGTCTTGGTACCCAGGCATCCTCTTCTGTGCTCCCAGTGACAGGCATAACCTTCACACCAGCAGTTGGCAGTCATCATCTGTTTTCTTGATGTTTTGTCTTTTTTCCCACCATGTTTAACCATGGGGGAAATTAGAACAAAGTATTTAGCATCAATCCATGTTATAATTACAGAAGGAAAGGCCTGCCAGCCCTGTTCCTCACTAGTTTTTAATAATATCAAGCTCCTCCAATGACACTGCTCATTATTTTGTTATAAATTCAAAAGATGATAGATGGTCAATGTACACCAAGCACAATAAGTGGTATTGCTCTGTAGTGAATATTAAAGCCCAACAGGGGTAAAATGGACCCCCAATTCTCCCTTTCTTGGCATAGATGTCTCCATCCCTGACCAAGAATACCCTTGGCACTGACTCTCACTTAATGAGACCTTGAGATTTGCCCAGCATTCTTCACGAATGGGAAAGGAGATATGTGTGACTCTGTAATTCCTCATATTTTAAAATCATCTTCCTTCCACTATGTCACCAAGAACTCATGCCCTGCATTATAAATATTATAAGCAATAAAAAAGAAAAGTAATACTAAATATCAGAGAAGAAATCAATGAAACAGAAAAAAAAATAGAGAAATTGATGATACCAAAAAAAAAAAAAAAAAAGATTAATGGAATTTCTTTTGGTCAGATGAAATAAAAGGCATTTCCTCTTGTCAGAAAGAAATAAAAATTTCTAGCATGACAATACTGCATTACATATTTGAATGTGGTTAAAAGGGGAGATTTTTAGTTTGTACATATGTTATTAGAATAAAAATTTTAAAAAATTAATGGAACTGCACAATACAAACAGTGGACTCTAAGTTAAACCATGGGCTATAGTCATTGGTATAATTATAAAACTATGCTTTCATCAATTATAACAAATGTACCACACCAGTGCAAAGTGTTAACAAGTTGGTATTTGGGAACCTGTATTTTGTGCATGATTTTTGTGTAAATCCACATCTCCTCCAATAATAATTTAAAAAATTGTTAGCAAGGAAATTGGGAATACCAATGATGAAAATGGTATAATTGAATTTAATTCGAAGGCCATAAATAAATTCAGTGACTGCTGTGGCTGTTTGGTGCACTCTCCCACTTCAATTCCAAGTATACATGTAGTGTAGGCAAGACATCCTACAGTAAAGGCATATATAATTGGTTTGGATGAATTCCTCAGCCAATCCTATTATCTAAGTATCCCAGGGTATTGCTCTAGATTATTGATACAATAGAGGTTGACAAGTTTGTTACAGTTCCAAAGTTCCTTATTCATGATTAATTGGCAATATCATTGAGTTTTATGTGTAAAAACACATAGTACATAGTAAACTGACCATAAAGACATGCTTATATATTTCATGCTTCCATGTGAGAGCATACAACAGGGAATTCTTAAGGCAAAAGGACACCAGTTCTTTTACTAAGCATATGCATATTGACACATGGGGATATTTTTCTTTTCTTCTCCACAGATGTTTGTCCCCACAATGACCCAATTGTAGGCTGTGCATACAATAGACCCACCAAGAACCCATGACATATGTTAATGGGTCTGTAGAGATTTTACTAGTTCTATTTGATTACAGGCTGTTCCCCATCTCAATACAGGGCAACTTCATGCTTCAAACTGCATGGATCAAAACCATATGATAATTTTTTACTTCACTGTTTTGCACCCATCATCTGAACAATAAGCAACTTCTGTCAGCTCCGGTTTCCTCAATGCCCCCATAATCTGACCACTCTGACTCAAGGCACCATCATCTTACCTGCATTATTAAAATAGCCTCCTCTCTCTCTTCCTGCTTGGCCATTCCCCATCTTTTCTTCTCTTATCTCTGTATCTATAGAGCTTGTGACATGCCACTACTTCACTCAAGACAGAACTGTCAATCACAGAGACAAAAATCATGTGTTTATCATGAATTACAGGACTTCCATGATCTGGCCTCCTTGAATTCATTCCCTATACCTCTCCACCTTGCCCAACCTGCTATACTGCCACTGGTCATCTTGATTTTTTTTATTAGTTTCTTAGTGCTGTCCTTCGAAATTGTAACAAACTGGGTGGCTTAAAACAACAATAACTTATTATCTAATAGTTTTAGAGACTACAGTTATGAAATCAAGGTGCCAGCAAGGCCATGCTCTCTCTGAAGGCTTTAAGAGAGGATCCTCTCTTGCCTCTTACTAGATTCTGGCAGTTACTGCTATCCAGGTTGTTCATGACTTGTGGTAGAATGACTCCAATCTCTGCTTATGACTTCATAAAGGTTTTCCCCTGTGTCTCTGTGTGTCCATATTCCCTTCTTCTTAGAAACACACCATTCATATTCCCCCTTCTTAGAAAGTCATAAGTCTTCAACTGATTGGATTCTCTCATTGTGGAAGATACTCCCTTAGTTGATTATAGATATTAATAGCCACAGAGGCAATCAACTGACTGATAATTTAATATTAACTAGCCATGATATGTCTTTGCAGTAATGGTTAGTCCAATGCTTGTTTGACCAGACACCTGGGTAATATTCCTGCTTAAACTTGATATACTATAACTTAAATACTACAACATGAACAATACAACTTATGTCATATGATAAAGGGATAAGATAGAGAAGAAAACAAAGATACTTGCTTTGTGTAAAAATTCAAACATACTCATAACAAAACATACAATTACTGTCCTCATTTCTGTAACTGGGCAGATAGTCATAGTTCATATTTAACACTCCTTTCTTCCATTACCCATTCCATGTTCTCTTTACCCTCATCAAGCACCTCAGATGGCCATAGTCCTTTGCCTAGGGGGATGACCCAAACCTTCATTCCTGAGGTTTCTGGGAAACTAGTAGTCATGCACAGATTCAGTTGATGCATTTATGCCTTGACTTTAATCACAGGACATGGTAATACTAAGAGATACCCTAAGGGATTGTCTGCATTCCAGGAAAACTCTTCTTTATTTCTATTTTGTAGATGAAGTTCTGTTTTTCCCTTGATAGTCAGGATCAATCACCCCAGACAGTACAGTAATCCCTTTCCTTGACAGTAGATTCAGAGGCATGAGAAGCCCAAAGTGGATATGTGGCAGACATAACTTCCAGTTCAGTGAATTGTGTCTCCTGGTAGAAGCACTCCTCCTTTTGGAAACAAGTCTTGTAGACACCTGGGCACTATCACTGGTTCATGCTTAAACTTGATATCTTATAACTTAAATACAACATGAACAATACAACTTATGTCATATGATAAGGAGATAAGATAGAGAAGAAAACAAAGATACTTGCTTTATGTACAAATTCAAACATACTCATAACATTTAAGGTTCCAGGGAAAGGAAGTAAATATTTTTCCAGTAGATCACTAGGGATAATAATGGGTGGTGCCATTCCCATTCCACCTCTTGATTCTTGGACCCATGAACCCTGGCTATGGGAGAAACTGCACCAATTAGTAGGGCATACACAGCCTCCTGGAGAACATTGTCCCAGTCCTGTAAGGTATTGCTACATAGTTGAGTCTTCAGCAGGCCATTACACTATCAACCCAGCTGCCTGTGGATGATGAGAAACATGGTAAGACCAGAGAATTCCATGAGCATGTGCCCATTCTCACACTTCATCTGCTGTGAAGTGGGTTCTTTGATCAGAAGCAATGTTATGTAGAATACCATGACAGTAGATAAGGCATTCTGTAAGATGGTAGTTTTGCAGAAGCATTGCATGCAAGGGAGGGAAATCCATATTCAAGTATGTGTCTAATCCAGTTAGAACAAACTGCTACCCCTTCTATTATGGAAGTGTTCCAATGTAATCAACCTGCCACCAGGTAGCAAACCGATCAACTCAGGGAATGGTGTCATATTAGGGACTGAGTGTTGGTATCTGCTTGTGTCAGTGACTGTAGCCAGGTCATCATTGGTGAGTGGAAGTCCATGTTTCTGATCCCATGCATAACTTCCATCCCTACCACCATGACCACTTTGTTCATGAGCACATTGGGCAAAGACAGGATTGGCTGGGGAAAGAGATTGACTGGTAAACACAGAACAGGATATCTTATCCACTTAATTATTAAAACTTTCCTCTGCTGAAGCCACCCTGCAGTGGGCATTCACATGGGACACATATATCCTGTATTTTTTCCCACTTAGAAAGGTCAATCCACAAACCTCTTTCCCAGACCTCTTTTTCACCAATTTTCCAATCATATTCCCTCCTTCCAAGTCCCTGACCATCCAGCCAAACCATTAACAACAGCCCATGAATCAGTATACAAATGCACCTCCAGCCTGTTCTCCTTCTAAGCAAAATGAAAAAGCAGGTGTACTGCTCAAAGTTCTGTCCACTGGGAGGATTTCCCCTCACCACTCTCCTTCAGAGACATACAAGAAAGAGGCTGTAGTGCCACAGCTGTCTACTTTTAGGTGGTGCCTACTCAATGTGCAGAACTGTCTTTAAAACAGGCCTGAGTTTTTCTTCCTCAGTCAACTGACTGTAAGGAAATCCCCAAGTTCCTTGGGGCTGGGAAAAAGAAAGTAGTGTGGCAGGAGTGGAGGCCAGGGACATTTGGGCCACTTCCTTTTTTAACTTACTTGTGCCTTTAGTACCTGTTCAATCCCTATCTCACATATACCATTTCCACTTCATGATGGAGTGCTGCTGTGCATGCCTAATGTTATGGCTTGGTGGGTCAGACAACACCCAAATAATGACAGACAACTCAAGTCTTGTGGTTAATTGATGGCACATGGTTAAGCATTCATTCTCTACTAAGACCCAGTAGCAGGTCAAAAGCTCTTTCTCTAAAAGAGAGTAGTTATCTGCAGAAGATGGCAAGATTTTGCTCCAAAATCCTAATGGCCTGTATTGTGATTCTCCTTTAGTGGTCTTCACATGCTCCAGATAGCTTCTCCATTTGTCACTGACACTTCCTGCACCATTAGGTTTGCTGAATCATATGATCCAGGTGGCAGAGCAGCTTGCACAGCAACCTGGATCTATTGCAGAGCCTCCTTTTGTTCTGGTCCCCACTCAAAACTAGCAGCTTTTCTGGTCATTTGGTAAATGAGCTGGAGTAGCACACCTAAATGAGGAATATGTTGTCTCCAAAATCCAAAGAGACCAACTAGGCATTATTCCTCTTTTTTAGTTGTGGGAGGCAGCAAATGCAATAGCTTATCCTTCACTTTAGAAGGGATATCTTGACATACACACAACACTGGACATGTAGAAATTTCACTGATTTGGAAGACCCCTGTATTTTTGTTGGATTTCTATTCCATCTTCTGTCACACAAATGCCTTACCAATAAGTCTAGAGTAATTTCTACCTCATACTCACTAGGTCCATTCAGCATATTATCCATATAATGGGCTAGTGTGATGTCTTGTGGGAGGGAGAAATGATCAAGTTCCCTGCAGAAAAGATTATGACATAGAGCTGGAGAGTTGATATACCTCTGAGGTAGGACAGTGAAAGTATACTGCTGGCCTTGCCAGTTGAAAGAAAACTGTTTCTGGTGGTCCTTACTAACAAACTTTTGAGAAAAAAGCATTTATCATATCAATAGCTGCATACCAGGTACCAGGCAATGTGTTGATTTGCTCAAGCAATGGTAAACCATATCTAGAACAGCAGCTGCAATTGGAGTCACCACCTGGTTAAGTTTATGATAATCCACTGCCATCCTCCAAAACCCATCTGTTTTCTGCATAGGCCAAATAGGAGAGTTGAATTGGGATGTGTTGGGAATCACTACCCCTGCATTTTTCAGTTCCTTAAGAGTAGCACTAATCTCTGCAATGTCTCCAGGAATCCAGTATTGATTTACTATTTTGCTAGGTAGGGACAGTTCTAGTGGCTTCCACTTGGCATTTCCACAATGATAGCTTTCAAACCACAAGTTATGGAACCAAAGTACAGTCTGTCAATTGCTGAGTATGTCTATTCCAATTATACATTCCAGAACTAGGAAGATAATCACAGAATGGGTCCAGGGACCCACTGTGAGATGGACCCGAGCTAAAACTCCATCAGTCATCTGACCTCCACAAGCTTCAACTCTTACTGGTGGACCAGACATTTGGGTATACTGTAATTAATGTCACTTCTGAGCCAGTGGCTAATATTCCCCCAAATATCTGATCATTTCCTTTTCTCCAATGCACAGTTACCCTGGTAAAAGGCTGTAGGTCTCTTTGGGGACTGCTGGGAGGAAGACTGAGAGTGAAAATTTTTGGCAGCATAACTGGGTCCTTCCCCAAGGGAACCTGGTCTTCCCCTCATTCAAGGGGCTCTGGGTCTGCAAACTCCCTCATGTCTGGGAATTAAGTGGCTGTGCCTCTCTGCTTTTGATATTCAAGTTAGGCTTTTGTTCACTTGTTCTAGAACTCTTCTGCTTATACAAATCAAGTAGGAATTTACTAGCTGCTCATCTATTTTACTTCTAGGTACATGTTCTACTAGCCAACATCATAGATTATTTTGAATGCTGCTTTAAGTCTGTTGTCATCATGATAGCCATGCCAACCTTGTTGCTAAAAATTAAGTGCTTCTGCAAACTCAGGATTCAATTATTCCCATGTGTTTAAGGATTCCAGCTCAGTGACATCAGTTCCCACAGTAATTTCTGACCTACAGAGAAAGCTGACTACAGAGCTCTTCAGAGATGATATAGTTAGTCTCACAAATTTGTTCCCCACATTCCTGGTAAAAGGTGTATCCTCTGGACATTCCTTGGATAGTTGAGCAGGTTTTCATGATAAATCCATTATAACATTCCAATCTCTCTAAGCCTTTGGATCTACTCATCTATGTTATAACAGGGCAGTTTGGGCGTATTGACTTCAGTAATATTAGCCACCTTTTGATTCATGTTCCAGTCAAACATCCAAACTGTTAATGTCCTTTCTAACTCCTTGAGTGAAACATTAAATGCAGAATCTCTGCTTAGTGGGCCCACAAATATAAATTCAAACTGACCCAACTTTATATTCCTACCACCATTGTCCCACACCCTTAATGTCCATTCCCACACATATTCCCCAAATTCTGTCTATATAAATTGGAAAACTCATTCAGTTCTTTTCTAGTATAGCATACCTCTTCATTGGTCAAACTTTGTACCTCACCTTTCAGGGTCTGTTGGGACTTTAGTCTAGTTATAGGCCTGGAAGAAAAGAGGGGTTCTGGTGGCAGGTCATGAAGAGAATTAGAAGCATCTCTCAAGCCAATTACCTCAGGACATTTCTCCTATATTTTCATCTGGTGAAACAGGATTAATCTCTCCAGAGAGAGGAGTGAGGGCTGTTTTCTCAGGGGAGATGTTTACAGTTTTAACAGATACCAAAGTGTTAATCTCTTCAGGTGGAGATTGGATGAACTCCTGAGAGCAGACTGGAGATTGGGAAGCTGTTTCCTCAAAGCAGTCTGGAGATTGGGTAGCTGTTTCCTATGGTCAAACTGGATGTGAGGTGGCTCTTTCCTCAAGGCAGATCATTACACATTTATCTAGCAAAGACTCAGCAGAATCTAAGGTTTGGTTGTGGCCATTGCCATCATTATCAACCCATACATCCTCATCCCAATTTTCGGGATCCCATTCATTTCCAATCAATGATCCCACTTTAACAGCAGACATCCTGCAAGGTTGAGAATTTGGTTTATGTTGTAACTCTGCTTCTTGCACAATGAGATCCTCAGTCTGGTTTTCAGAGATCTCAAGTCTGCAGCCACAGGAACTAAGATTTTCTTTCATGGCACACAGAAAATTTTACATCTTTCATATGGTGCTTAAGTTGCAAATTTGAAGACTTCAGCTCATTCTTTTCAGTTATAACTGTATGCAGCATATCTAGGAACAACCAGGCAACATCATTTTACCTTTTAATCAGCAAAACTCTGGTAAGGTGTCAAAAGCACTGTCACTCAGAACCTTGCCTCTTATAAGCATATGATTAGCAGAATCAAATGGTGATAATATTTTGTGTATCTCTATTGCCAAATCACACCATGGACTGTCAATGCCATTTTTAGTATTGGAAATAGAGTCATTAGTACTTTTGAATCTAATAGGAGTAGCAAACCAATTGCAAAAATCCATTTTTAAGTTTCTGTTTCTCAAGAACCAATTCCAGTATCCAAGTTGTATTAGTCAGGGTTTTCCAGGGAAACAGAACCAACAAGGCACATCTGTAAATATGAGATTTTATAAAAGTTTCTCCACAACTGTGGGGATGCATGAGTCCAAATTCTATAAGGGCATGCTGGAAGCTGGCAACTCTGATGAAGGTTTTTGGTGACTCCCCCAGGAGAGGCTGGCTGGCTAAAGCAAAGATGAAAATTCTCTCTTCTGACTGTTGAGTTCATCACCTCTCCTTTTATAGACTTTAACAGAATGTTATTAACTGTTTCTCATTGCAGAAGACACTTCCCTTAGTTGATTATAGTTGTAATTAGCCATGGATTCAATCAACTTACTGATGATTTAAGTCCAAAATTATCCTCACTATAAGTTAGGCCAGTGCTTGCTTACCAGACAACTGGGCACCATCACTGGTCCAAGTTGACCCATGACCCTAACCAACACAGAAAAAGTCTGGTTTAAGTCATTTAATATGAATTATTTTATTAATTAATCTTGTTTTTTGCACAAATTCCAAACTGAGTGACTTTGATACTGTACTTATAGTAACATTATTAATAAAAAATAACTATCACTTTATGCAATCTGAAAATGAAAAAAAAATCTATCACAAATGCAAAGTTGGAGATAATGACAAAGAGTGATTACATTCAGGCTACTGATACATATTATACAATAACAGTAAATGAAATTGTCATTTGAATCAGTAAAAATAAAACCTTAGGAGATATTAGTGTCTCCTAATCCTGATACATATTGCATAGGGAGTATATTCACCAGAGTTCTTTGGAGATACAGAATAAATAGGATATATATGTACATCTATTAAGAGATTTATTATTATAAGAATAGCCTCAGGTGACTGTTGGCATTGGCAAGTACAAATTCAGTAGGGTAGTCCACAAGCTGAAAAGTCCAATGATGTTTAATTTGAATTCTCCAGAACATGCTGGCTAGCAGAAGTAGGGGCAGAAATTCTTCCATTTGACTTCTAAAATCCTCAGTTCTGGCTTTTAATGCCTGCTATTTATTGTATGAGGAGTCTTCACACATTGCTGAGGACATTCTCCTTTGTTGATTATAAATGCAATCAGCCATAGATTCATTCAACTGATTATAGATGCAAATCCATTGAAGAAATACCCTCACAGTAACAATAAGTCCAGTGCTTACTTGGCCAAACAACCTGATACAAAATCATAGTGCCAACAGAAAAATACCAAACTAAGTAGAAAGGCAACAAAGACATTTAATTGAGGTCTTAGAATTGCAATTCTGGGAGCAAAGATTCATATAGCAACTCAAATCCTGTCCCATCTGGGCATTGCATGGTGTGGTGTTCTTATAGGAAACAAAGAAGATTAGATAAGTTGTTTGTGGTTAATGGATATTTGTGGTAGTATGCCAAATGTCCTTCAGATTAATAGTTTACTGAGTTCTTTATATCATGACTTGTTTATGGTGTCCTGAATTCCTTAGGGTTTTGAGGAACACTGTTGCTTGAGGCTTTGCATAGTTTGGCAGTTTATGATATCTGCCTGAGATCTATATAAAAGTAACCTCCAGAATGACCTCCCAGTTCCATTTTAAATCTCTTAGCCATAGTAACTCTATTTTGTTCTATTTCTTATCACACATAAAAATGTCAAAGAGAATAAAATCATATATTCAGGGGCCCACTGAGGAGCTGGGGGAAAATGTGAAAGTGTTGGACTTCCTTATTTGGGTTGTTGTTGATGTTCTCATAACCATTGAGGACTGATGGTTTGATATGCTGAGACTTCTATCTTGAGGCTTACCCTTGTGAGGCTCATTGCTTCAAAGGAGAGGCTAAACTTGCTTATAACTGTGCCTAAAAGTCTCCCCTTGAGTGCCTCTTTGTTGCTCAGGTGTAGCCCACTTTCTCTAGCTAGGCCAACTCAGCAGGTAATTTCACTGCCCCCCTACATGGAACCTGACTCTCAGGGGTGTGAATCTCCCTGGCAATGCAGGATATGACTCCTGGGGTGAATCTGGACCAAGCATCATGGGATTGAGAACATCTTCTTGACCAAAAGGGGGAAGTAGATTGAAACAAAATAAAGTTTCAATGGCTAAGAGATTTCAAATGGAGTTGAGAGGTCACTCTGGTAGGCATTCTTATGCATTACATAGATATCCCTTTCTAGGTTTTAGTGAATTGGAATAGCTAGAAGTAAATATGTGGAACTATCAAATTCCAACCCAGTAGCCTTGACTCTTGAAGGTGACTGTATATGTAGCTTAAAAGTGGTGACAGTGTGATGGTGAAAATCTTAGGGATCACACTCCCTTTACCTAGTCTATGGATGGATGAGTAAAAAAATGGGGACAGGGACTAAATGAAGATTGTAGTAGGATGGGGGATGATTCAGGTGTTCTTTTTTACTTTTTTAAATTCTTATTTGATTCTTTATGGTGTAAAGAAAATGTTCAAAAATGGATTGGGGTGATGAAGACAAAACTATATGATGATACTGTGAACAGTTGATTGTACACCATGGAAAACTGCGTGGTATCTGAATATATCTCAATAAAACTGAGTTTTTTAAAAAAATACTGCCACAGAAAGTAACACATTTTATTAAGAAAAGACCCTAAGATAATTGGCTATCTATATCAAGGGGGAAAATCCTATCTCTATATAAAGAAATGAAACATATTATCCCCATAAAAGAAATTCCAAATGGATTATGACTCTAAATGTAAAAGCTTCAAGATAATTTTGGAAAGTATGATATTGGGGAAAGAAATACTTCTTAAACAAATAAGCATTATATACACAGGAAATTATTACATTGAAATTATGAACAGCTATTCATCAAAGGTAATTTTGAGGGAATATGAAAACTAGAGAGATAGATATAGAGATAATGGAAGGGAGAGAAAATATTTTCAAAACATAAATGACCTAGAGTTCATTTCTAAAATAGTTAAATAACTCTTACAAATCAATAGTGGTTCTACAAATAAACCAATAGAAAAATATAGGCAAAGATATTCAGATATACTTAAAAAAATAGAATCCAAATGGGCAAAGTATATGAAAAGTTAATTGACTGAAATTGGGTTCTGCAGTGGCAGACTCTGAGTCAAGGATGCAAGTGGAATTATGTTGCTTACAAATAGATCTAAGGAAACTTAGGTTGTAAACAGAGATAGGAGTGAGAAGGTGGCAAATTTGGGTCTTTTAATGAGTGTTTCAGTTTGCTAATGTTACTGTTATGCAAAATACAAGAAATGGATTAGCTTTTATAAAGAGGGTTTATTTGGTTACAAATTTAGTCTGAAGGCCATGAAAATGTCCAAATTAAGGCATCACCACCAAAGGAACGCCAATGGCATCTGGAAAACTTCTGTTAGCTGAGAAGGCATGTGACTGGCATCTGCTGGTCTCAGGTTGTGTTTCAGCTCCTCTCTCGGCTCCTGTGTGTTCTTCAAAATGTTGCTCTTGGGGCATTTGTCCTCTCTCTGCTTCTCCAGAGCAAACACTGGGCTAGCATTTCTAAAGCATCAGCAAAAGTATGCTTTCAGTGGCCATCTCCAAAATGTCACTCTCAGCTTCTCTGATGTCCATCTCTTTCTGAGCTCTTTTATAGGACTCTGGTGATTAAGTCAAGACCCACCCCGAGTGTGTGGGGTACATATCTCCATGGGAATAATTCAGTCATACATTTCACCCACAGTTGATTAGTTCACATCTACAAGGAAACATTCAGCCAAAGGATTCCAACCCAATCATCACTAATACATCTGTCCCCACAAGACTGCATTAAAGAACATGGCATTTTGGGGGACATGATATATCCAAACCAGCACAACAAGAAATTTACAGATGAGGTCAGATGTAATGAAATCCCACTGGAAACTTTCTAGAGAAGATTTAGAACAAATCTCTGAATTGCCTCACTCATTGAGGAAAGAAATTGGGTATTTATTACTTACAATATTTGTCATTGGTGGAAGACTTATGGAGAAATTAAGACTCCATTAATACTACCCTGAGCAATCCTTGGGCCAAGCATATCCCTAGGTTCAGAGTAAACTCTGTGCTAGAGAGCTACTAGGGATTTTAGTAAGAAGTCAAGTGGTAGTGAATTATATAGCCTAAAACACACATGTTCTTATTCTTAATCCTCATTCCTGTGAGTGTGAATTCATCATAAATCTGACTTCTTGAAGAAGTTATTTTTATTTAAAGTATAACCCAATTGAATAAGGGTAGATCTTAATCTGGACTACTGGAGACTTTATAAAGAAGACCAAGAAGTCACCAAATTTGGGGAGAAAATATGGTCTTGCCAATTTTAATGAAAGTCAGGATTGGAGATGCAGTTATTCAGGGAGGACCTCTGGAGAGTCTTACTGTCTGGTGGTCTGAAACCCTGTGTAGCACATGTAAAACCAACAAGTTTTTTGTGAGATCTTTTCAAATGAAACTACTGCCAGCCTGAACTAAAATTTACAGAAATGGGACTGATTAAATGAATTATCACTTAAAGGGTAAGATCATGGAAGATGAGGTCTGGACCAAAATCAACTTGTCCAGCCAAAAGAGTGGACCCACCCATGTGTGTGGAAAGGATAAGTATGCCCCAGCATGTCAAGAGGGCAGGCTTTCTGTGCCATTCACTGGGAAGGGTGCTGCCACCTCAGGCTTCAGTGAGTGCGGAGAATATGTCCTGGAGATTGTGGAGATTGTGGTTGCCACCCCAGTATCCTGTGAGGGTTGAGATTGTGTACCAATGATTTCAGAGAGTCTGACAGTTACCTCAATTCTAGGAAAGGGTGGAGTCTTCACCCCAGATTAAACATTCTATCAAATTTTTATGATTATTAGACTGGATGAGAATACCAAACCCAACTATATGCTTCTTACAAGAGACAGAACTTACATATAAAGGCAAATAGTTTTAGCCATATTGATATTTCAGACAAAGTGGACTTAAAGGCAAATTGAGCTTGTCATAAAAATAATCGATTTCAATCCATACAGAAGATATAATAATTCTAAATCTGTATGTGCTTAATAATGTAGCTTCAAAATATATCAAGGAAAATTGACAGAACTAAAAAGAGAAATAGACATATTTCCAATCATAATGTGAGTAAATATTCTATTAATAATATGAAAGAATAAGTAGAAAAGTAATCTGTAAGAATGCAGATTTGATAAAATGAAGAAGATAGACTTAAGTGACACATGTGGAAAACTGAAACTAATAAGAACAAACCATACGCAAGATTGACCATATGTAAGCCCATAAAGCACAACTCCCAAAATACTAAAGATCAAATACTTCAGTTTATGTTATCTGACCAAAATGGGGTTTAATACAAAATCAGAGAAAATATAACAATTTTTTTTTTTTAAAAAATACATATCCACTGTTTGGAAACTGAATTATATACTGACAAATAATCACTGAGTCAAAAAATATTTAGGAAGCATTTTGATTTTAATGATAATAAAGATGAAAAATCTCTAAGTTGGGAGACACAGAAAAAGCTAGAAGAAGAATAGCAAATCACATGTAATGAATGCAGAAATATATAAATATAAGAAATACATATATATATATATTCAAAATAAAAATAGGCCAGATGCCTTCCTTCATGAATTCTTCCAAACTTTAAGGAAGAATATATACTAATCTTGCATTCAAACTGGCAAATAATGTAAAAACTGTAAATAATCTCCAGTTTTTACAAATTATGCCAATACAAGTAGACTTAAGGATATTTAAGAAAGCAAAGTTATACTCCAATATATAAGGGCATACATACAAAAATTTAATACCCAGTCATGATACAAACTCTTAGCAAAATAATACAGAAGAACCTTCCTAATATAATAAAAAGTATCTTCAAAAAGGCTATTGCAGACATGTAATTGTGAGATATTTCAGCATTTCCTCCAGAACTTGAGAAGGAAACAAGAATTTCCACCATTTAAGTTTCTATTCATCAGCATGCTGGAGATTAAAGCACATACAGTAAAGAAGGAGTGAAAAATAAGAGCTAAAAATGAGAAAGAAAGAAAAATTATAATTGTTTATAGCCAACACGAATTCTTATCTAGAACTGTAAAAGAATTCACAGAAGAACTATGGGAATTGTAAGTGAATTTAACAACATTGCTGCATACAAAGTAAATAAATACAATTGCATTGCTGTGTGTGAGGAGGAAATAAATACAAAATTAAATTCAAATAAAAATGATACTAATTACATTTGCATTAAAAAATCAAATTTCTAGTAAGAAATCCAACAAATGCTATCTGAAACCTCTATAATTAAAACTACAAAATATAATTAAGAGATGTTTAAGAAGAACTAGGCAAATGGAAAACTGCACCATGTTTATGTTTTGGAAGATTTAATCTTTCAAAGATCACCACTCTCCATTCCCAGTTGTCTATATATTTGATTTATTCCCAATCAAAACTGCAATTTTTTTTAAATTGAGAGCCTATTTTCAAAGAAAGGCAAAGATCTGAGGATAGTCAAGACACCTTTGAAGAACTAAGCTAATGGAAACCATGTACAAAATATTTAGTCCTCTTATGAACAATAGTGATTAAGACAGTGTGGCATTAGTGCTATAGAAACAAATTGAAAAATGGAACAGATTAGAGTTCAGGATAAATATATGCAAATGTATCAAGGCAGTCATTCCAGGATGGCAGTGAATCAATTAATATCTAAATGGGATGAAAATAACCTCGACTCCTATTTCATACCACATACAGAATTAAATTATAGATGGATGTAAATATAAATATGAATGGTAAAAAATATAACAAAGTTTTAGGATGAGCATAAAAGACTGCATGACTTTGGATGGGAAAAGATGTATTAAAGTCAATACTCAAAGCACTAACTGTAAAGAAGAAAAAAAATAAAATCGATTATTTTATGTTTAATGACTTCTAATCAGCAGACATTATTGAGTGAAAGCACAACCCAGAGAGTTTGATAAATTTTCAAAATACATGTGCCTGATAATAGATTATATTATATATCCACAATATATAATAAATTATTACAAATCAATAATTTAAAAAGGCAGCCATCCCAATAAAAACCTGGACAAAATTCTTGATTATGCACATAAGAGAACTGTCTAGTCATTATGTAAAGTTACTCACATGTGTTAGGACTCATGAAAATACAAATTAAATTTATACATTGCAATCTGAGACAGGATTAGAATTAGGGAATTGACCTGCTAATGAGCAAAGGGCTATTTCCAGAGAGCAGTCAGATAACAAGAAGAAATTTATCTTGGAGGAAATGGCAGTAAACAATCCCTGGTGACAGTACACTACCCCTGATGCTGGAGTGTTATCCATGATCTTGCATCAGGTAAGGAGGAAGAGGGGTGAGCAATAAAACAGCTAGTAAAAAATTACAAAAAGAAGAGAAAAGCTGTACGAACCGCTCTCCAAGTGGTGTTGGGCATTTCTTTCATTGTGAGTTCACTGCACATTCTTCTTATGTGTGTAATAAATAAACATTCTGCCTGCTTGTTTAATTGGTGGCATGCCCTTGAATTCTTTCTTGCAGCATAGTCAAGAAACTAGAAACCCAAATCTGGCAACATTTTTTGGTGAGCCAGCCAAGAGACACTTCTCTCCAACTGTCTGGACTGATGAGTCATAGCTGTTTACCAAGATGTTTGGCCGTGGGCTTTTGCTCTTCTTCTCACTTAACTTCTGTGCCTCTAGGTATCTGGAGGCTCTGGCCTGACTCCCAAGGACATAATCTTGTTCTACTCTGAGTTCTCTAGCTCCCTCTTCAGAGGTGGCAGAAGCCCATCACCATGCCATGCAGATCCAAGAAGACTCAGAGCAGCAGGTGACACTGCCCTTGAGACCTGACTGGGGGCTTCTCCTCATGTCATACAGGACTCCAATGAAAGCCAAATCATTTCTCTCTTTATTCTCAGTTCTCTGAGGCTTCCCTATATTTTCTCATTTCCTCCCCTCTAGGGACCAACTCTTAATCACTTTCACTGTTCCCTTTATGAATCTAGGGACTCTGATCAGCTTCTTAAGGACATAATCTTGGTATACTCTGAGTTCTGGGGCTCCCTCCACAGAGGTAGCAGGAGCCTGTCTCCATGACATGGAGATCCAAGGAGACACAGAGCAGAAGGTGATACTACCCTTGAGAAAAAATTGGGGGCTTCTCCCTATGTCATTCCAGAATCCAATGGAAGCCAAATCACATCCTCCTGTTTCTATCTTCTCTCAGTTCTCTGAAACTTCCCCATACTCTCTCCCCTCTGTGGACTACTTCTTGATCCTTGCTTACCTGATTGCATTTCCTTCCCCTTCAGACCCTTCCTCTTGCTGTATCTGTTCCTCTTCTAACCTCTTCAAAAGAGATCCTCTATCTTCCATGAGAGCCTACTTCTTTCTCCTTTTTCTGGCTTCAGATGCCTTCTGAAACATTTCATCTTGTGTAGCACAGGATTCTGGGCTAAGTGTTCTTGTAACAAACAAGAAACCCCTTGGAAGTATAAGTCCCAAAATCTCTCAGGAAAGGTGTCCCAGGGTTGCCTAGTGATTTTACTTCCAATGTTCCTAAGACCCTGGGCTGGCAGAGAGGGAAAAACCTAGCTCTGACATGCACAGGGATTCCAAGCAGTCCTCAGGCACTAGTAAGTTTCCTGTGTTTCCTTTCCAGAGAAAAATGGAAATGCCAACAGCATTCCTGAGGATTCCCACCCACTTTGCCTCCTAAAGAACTGTAATCCCTACAGAAGGCCTAAAAAAGAAGAAACTCATCTTCTTCTGTATTACTGTGTGGCCACAATATATGCTGGAAAATAGGGAAGCATGCTTCTCCAAGGGGGTGTCAATTACAAGACCATCCTCCAGTTAGACTTGTTCTGTACAAGATAGGGAAAGTGAACAGAGATTCCCTATGCTCAGATGTTTATGGCTTTCTATCAAGACAAGGACCTGAAAGGGACTTGTCACTTGTATTATGCCCATGTCTCAATTTTCATTAAAAGAGAAGATCTTCTCAATGATCCCCTTGTAAGCCAAACTATTGTTCCCAGGAATTAACTCAAGGCTCCACTAGATCCATGTCTATAGCTAGAAAGCCCAGAAGAAGCAAAGAAGCCCCCAGTACCTCCACTGCTGCCATATACTCCTACCCCAGCAAGCGTGCCCAGGCCTACATAGAGTGGTGCTTCCTTCCATCTGCCCAGTACAATTAGCAGCTTACATCCTTTGTGGGAAGTAGCTAAGAGAGGTGGTTGAATGATCTGAGTTCATGTACCCTTTTCCTGACTGAGCTGCCCCAATGTATCAACCAACTTGGCCAATTTTCTGAAGACTCTGCCAAGTTTACTGAGGAGTTCCAAAATCTAGTCCTGTCCTTTGAGCTAACCTGGAGTGACATGCATATTTTTCTTTCCACTTGCTGTACTCCAGAGGAAAAAATTAGAATTTTGACAGAAGTGCAGTGACATGCAGGAAAGCTTGCAGTGGTGCAGCCCAACCAGTATCTGGTATGGGCAATGGGTATCCCCAGCTATGACCCAAATTGGAACTATCAAAGAATGTAGGCCAACCTCAAGAATAGTGACCATGTGGTCACCTTACTTGCTAGAAGGCATGAGACAATTTATCACCAAGTCAATCAATTAAAATAAACCAAGGGAAATCACTCAGAAGAAAGGAAAACCTGCCCCTATTCCAGAAAAGGTTAGTGGAAGCCCTAAGAAGTATACTAATGTGAGCCCAGATTCCTGGGAAGGTCAGATGTTACTAGGCATCCATTTCATCAGCCAGTCTGCCCCTGATATTTGGAGAAAGCTACAAAAGCTCTCCATGGACCTGAAAATTCCCACTAATGACCTGCTAGAAACTACATTATCTGTCTTTTAAAATTGAGACAAGGCTGAGGAGGAGGAGGAGGCAAAAAGAACTAAGCAGAAAATCTGAGGCTAGCAGGTCTATATTGGCAGTTTCTCAGTGGCTACTTTGGGGAAGGGGATAGTTGGCAAGTTTCCATTGGCTGGCTTGAGAGAAGATGTTTGTGGGGTGGGGACTGGGAGCAGGGACTAGGGAGTTTAAAATTTTTAATGTTATCACAAACTTGCAGAATTCCTGAGGGCAAGGGACAGTGGCTCATTTTGGATATTGAGTTCCTAGGGTGGAGGTGGTGGCTCATTGCAAACATGCAGAATTTCAAAGGGCAGGGGATGGGGGTACTGCCTAACATACATGGAGTCAGCTATAAGTCAGAACTTCATCTTCAACAAGAAAAGAATTTTACAAGAGAAGCAAGACAAGCATAACCCTGTTAATTAACACAACCCTAGTAAATATGTAAAAGTGAAACAAGACAAAACCTCCTCTCTGGTTTATAGTTGATATCCCCAATATAAAACATCTGTCAAATGTTTTTATTTATGAAAGTATCTTGTTTGTATTTTAAAACTTAACTTCTGAATGAGACCAAAAGAAAAAAAAATGTTTATTTTATCCAGAATTTACATGTTCTGTAAGTTAACTAGTCTGCTCTGTTTATTTAATCAATGTAATTCAGCTTTATTTTCTATAGAACCTATAATAAATAATAAATTCTTAATATTGCATGCAAGTTAATGTATGGCCCTAATGCATTCCAGAATATTTTAAGCAAAATAATTAAAACATATTTACAGAGTCCCTTAAAGAACTAGAGAAAAATGTACAACTATTAAACTTCCCCACCTTGGGAAATCCTGCTATTCTCTTAATAAATAAGGGCTCCTAATTTAATTAGTCAAGCTCTCAATCTTAAAACTTCCCCTAATGAAAATTCTTTCTATATTGGCAAAGCTAAGACTACTTATAATTAATGCCTGAGTCACCCCCAGAGAACCTCTTTTGTTGCTTAGATATAGTCTAATTCTAAGTCAAACTGCAAATGCAGTCACTACATTTCCCCCTACATAAGACATGACTTCCAAAGGTTTAAGTCTTCCTAGCAACATGAAAGGACTCCAGAGATGAACCTGGCCCTGGCATCATGAAATTAGTTGACCAAAAGGGGGGAATAAAGTTTCAGTGGCTAAAAAAAAATTAATTAGAGCTGAGAAGTCTTTCTAGAATTTAAGTCTTATGCAAACTTCAGCCAAATATTGCAAGCTTCCACAATTTGCCAAGTCCCAACCAACAGTGTTCCTGAAAAACCTAATGAATATTCTGAGCTCCATATTGCTCCTGCTTCTGTTCAGACCACATATAATATAATTTCTCACCCAGTTTGTTTCTTCTAGATCAGAAGCTTTTCACAACAAACTTCTCACCAGAGGCTAAACTACTATTCCCCATTCTCAACCTGCCACCCTCAATAGCATAGCCAG
The DNA here is from genome assembly GCF_015220235.1 of Choloepus didactylus. NCBI lineage: Eukaryota > Metazoa > Chordata > Mammalia > Pilosa > Megalonychidae > Choloepus > Choloepus didactylus. The sequence goes on along the minus strand of NC_051317.1, from coordinate 21,360,623 downwards.
AGACTTCTATGTTCTCACAAGTAGGGCCTGCAACCCACCAACAGTTTGAAGCAGCTACAGACGATGAACCATTGGCCCAAATTCTCTTAAGAGTACGGGAAACTAGAATTCTATGATGTGGAAGTTGAGCAAGGTTAGAATTAGAATAGTTCCTGGCTAATGAGCAAAGGTGCAAAGTCCAGGGAGCAGTTTGGCCACAAGGAGAAAGATATCTAGATATCTCTGAGGAAAATGTAAGTACCCCTGGTGGCAGTAAACAACCCCTGGTGCCTGAGTGACTTATCTACAATCAGGCATCAACTAAGGAGGAAGAGGGGAAGAGCAATAAAATATCTAGTAAAAAAATACAAAAAGAACGGAAAAACAATAAAAAATAGACTGCCAGCAATATTGGGTGTTTCTACCCTTACAAGAGTATCCACATTCTTACTAAATAAGACTTTTCCATGCTTGCTTAGTATGTGCTGTGCCATTAAATTCTTTCTTTTGGTATAATCAAGAGCCTAGAAACTCAAGTCTGGCAACCATATCACCTCACACCACACAGAGTTTCTAAATGGAAAAGATGATTTGTGGAGCATTGAAATTTTTATTAATGGTAATGGGATGTAAATGGGCATGATTAATTTAGGGGAGGTTTTTCTTCATCTCAAAATTAAGACATAGTGACAAAATATTAATGAATTTGACTGCAGAAAAATAAAATATAATCTGCATGGAAAACACACCATAGTGAAAGTAAAATATATTTAAATTGTTATTTGTATTATTTTATTTGATACCATTTTTACTATATTGAAAAGTGAGAAAAGAGATAAAGCAAAACAGAGTTACAATACCTGTTCTAGTTTGTTAATGCTTCCAGAATGCAAAACTCCAGAAATGGCTTAGCTTTTATAAAGGGGTTTATTTGTTTACATGATATAGTCTTAAAGCCATAAAGTGTCCAAGGTAACAAATCAGCAATCAGGTACCTTCACTGGAGGATGGCCAATGGTGTCCAGAAAACCTCTGTTAGCTGGGAAGGCACATGGCTGGCATCTGCTCCAAAGTATGGTTTCAAAATGGCTTTTTCCCAGAACGTCCCTCTCTAGGCTGCAGTTCCTCAAAAATGTCACTCTTAGTTGCATTTGGGATATTTGTCCTCTCTTAACTTCTCCAGAGCAAGAGTCTGCTTCCAACTGCCATCTTCAAAATGTCTCTCATCTGCAGCTCCTGTGCTTTCTTCAAAGTGTCCCTCTTGGCTGTAGCTCCTCTTCAAAAGTTCACTCTCAGCTGTACTGAGATCCCTCTGCCTGTCAGCTCATTTATATAGCTCCACTGATCAAGGCCCACCCTGAATGGATGGGGACATGCCCCCATGGAAATATCTAATCAGAGTTATCACCTATAGCTGGGTGGGGCACATCTCCAAAGAAACACTCAAAGAAATCCAATCAAAACTGATAATGTCTGCCCACGCAAGATTACATCAAAGATAATGGCATTTGGGGGACACAATACATTCAAACTTGTACAATGCCTAAGAGATTTAAAATGGAGTTGGGGGGCCATTCACGAAGTTACTCTTATGCAAGTCTTAGCAATTTGTTACAAACTGCCAAGGTATGCCAAACCAAAAGCAACAATGTTTCTGAGCACCTCTGTATGCAAAGAACCAACTACAAGATGAAAATAAATCAGTAAACTCTCTAACTTTAATGGTATTTGGAAAGCAAAACCAATCATAATTCTTTACAAAAAACTTTTATGTAACCTTCATTTACATTTAAAACCCTTGCTTAAAAGGGGTTGGGGCAAGATGGCAGAATGGTGAGGTGTGGGTTTTAGTTACTCCTTTGGGGCAGCTGGTAGATAGCCAGGAACTGTGTGGAACAGACTTCTCAGGGAAATCTGTGTTCAGTCATGTATCATACAACAGTCTCAAATACATGGAGCAACTGAGATTAGCAAAAACTAAGTTCTCATGGCCAGAGGGCCCATGTCCCTCCCTGCCAGGCACAGTGGACTGTTTAGGGGCTGGTTTACTGATGGAGGAGTGGCTGTTGGTGCTGGGAACCAGTAGGAAGGTTCAACATGGCCTTAGTTTCAGAACTGATTAACAAACTCAGACTGCTGAAAAAAACTCCAACCATAAATAAACTAAGAGCAGACACTGGAGAATCTGGAATCAGTCAGCCAGTGGAGAGGAGACAGGGCTAGCAAAAACAGCAAAAAAAAAAAAAAAACAAAACAAAAACAAAAACAAAAACAAAAAAAAACAAAAAAAAACCAGAGAAACTTTTGGAGTTGGGGGTGAACATAATACAGAGAAGGACTGGGTTCAAAATCAGGCAAATATGCAAACCTGGGAAGCCAGAGCCCTTCTCAGAAAGGCTGGTTTTTCTGATTTCTTGTTTACTCCTCAATTGCTATCCAACTCCTTATTTTTTTGCATTTCAATAGCCCATCAGAACTGCAAGGGCAGAATTAAAGGTTTCTCAGAGTAACCATCCAGTAGTAAGAGATAATAAGACTAAAGCACTTTACTTTAAATAGTCTATACTGGGCCTTTCTTTTCTTTATTTTTTTATCTTTTTCTCTTTGTTTTTAAATAATTATTCTAAGTAGCCCAATACAGAAAGCCTCAAAGACTTACAATTGGCCATTGGGCTCAGGCAAGAGCAGAGCTAAGATAGCTCTGAGAGACAAAGCAATCAGTCTAGTAGGGGACGCAATACCCTAAAGGGCATAATTCCTCAAGAAAAGCAGGTGTTGTTAAGTATGAGGGGTAGTCCTCCTTAGGGGAACACAGACCCCAGGGGCTGGAATTCAGAAAGCAACTTCAGTCAGCTATGCCCCTGAAAGGGTGAGGGTCACCAGGAGACCTAAAGTTTCCACACCTCCTTACACTGGTGGTGGAACAGTGGGCTGACAAGTGCCACCACACAGGATAGGGAAAACACAGAGTCTAAAGGCTTCACAGGAAAGTCTCATTCTCAGGGAAACTCCATATCCTCCTTCTGAGACCTGGGTCTGTCTGGACTGGGAAAACCTGATTTTGGTTGGCCATATCTGAAGAGACAATCTGACAAATGGCTACATAGAGGCAGGGCAAGAAACAGAAAAAGAAGAGGTAAAAACTCTGATTAACTAGAATAAGCTGAACTGAACACCAAACATTAGAGAACAAAGCCATCCAACAAGAAAACCCTAGGTAAAAGAGGGAAAACAAGCTCCGGAATAAACTAATCAAGAAAGTAAGATGCCTAGACAGTTTAAGATAATGAGCCATACTAGGAAACACAAAAATAAGGACCAGTTAAAGAACAAAGTAATAGTCCAAACAAGATACCAGAGTTGAGACAGCTAATGCTAAGTCAATTCAATGAACTGAGGGAAGAACTAATTAAAGATGTTCAAATAAATCTCCTAAGTCAATTCAAAAATCAAGTCAATGAACTAAGGGAAGATATGGCAAAAGGGATGAAGGACATAAGGAAGACACTGAATAACCATGAAGAAGAATTTATAAACATGAAAAAACAAATCATGATACTTATGGGAATGAAGGGCATAATGAAGGAGATGAAAAAAGACAACGGAGGGATACAGCAATAGATATGAACAGGAAGAAGAAACAATCAGTGAATTGAAAGACAAGATATTTGAATTCATACACAAAAAGAACAGATAATGAAAATAATGCAAAAATATAAGCAAAGACTTAGGAAGCTAAGTTACAACATGAAGTGCCTAAATATATGTGTTATGTATGTCCCAGAAGGAGAAGAGAAGGGAAAAGAGGCAGAAAGAATAATAGAAGAAATATTCAATGAAAATTTCCCAACTCTTATGAAAGACAGAAAATTACAGATTCATAGAGAATAGATTCCAATAGACCTACTACAAGACACTTACTGATCAGATTTTTCAATGTCAAAGAAAAAGAGATAATTCTGAAATTAGCAAGAGAAAAGCAATCCATGACATACAAGGGAAGCTCAATAAGCTGGTGTATAGATTTCTCTGCAGAAGCAATGGAGAAGAGAAGACAGTAGTATGATGTATTTAAGATATTGAAAAAGAAGAACTGCCAACCAAGAATTCTATATCCAGGAAAACTCTCCTTCAAAACTAAGGGAGAGATTAAAATATTTTCAGGCAAACAGACACTGAGAGAGTTTGTGAATAAGAGACCAGTGCTACAAGAAATACTAAATGGAGTGCTACAGGCTGATAAGAAAGACAGGAGAGAGAGGTTTGGAGGAGAGTATAGAAATGAAGATTATCAGGAAGGGTAAAAGGAGAAAGAGGAAAAAATAAGATATGACATATAAAATCCAAAGGACAAAATGATAGAAAAAAATAATGCCCTTACAGTAATAACATTAAATGTTAATGGATTAAACTCCCCCAAAAAAGACAGACTGCAGAATGGATTAAAAAGCAGGACCCATCTATATGCTGTCTACAAGAAACTTACTTTAGACACAAGGAGAAAAGTAGGCTGAAAGTGAAAGGTTGGAAAAAGGTATTTCATGCAAATAGCAACCAAAAAAAAGCAGGAGTAGCTATATTAATATCAGACAAATTAGACTTCAAAAGTAAAACAATTAAAAGAGACAATGAAGGACACTATATATTAATAAAAGTGTCAATTCATCAAGAAAACAAAATAATCATAAATATTTATGCACCAAGCCAAGCCAGAGTGCCCCAAAATTCATGAGGCAAACACTGAGAACACTAAAAGAAGAAGTAGATACCTCAATACACTGGTCTCTTCAATGCATAGACCTCTATAAAGAGAATTAATAAGGAAATGGAGATGTTGAATTGTATGATAAATGAACTAGACTTGACAGATATTTATAAAACACTACACACCACAACAGCAGGATACACATTTTTCTCAAGTGATCATGGAACATTGTCTAGGATAGACCACATGTTGGGTTACAAAGCAAGCCTCAACAAATTTTAAAATATGGATAATATAAAAAGCACTTTCTCAGATCACATGGAATGAAGTTGGAAATGAATAACAGGCAGAAGATTGTAAAATTCACAAATATAAGGAGGCTAAACAACACAGTCTTAGAAAACCAGTTGGTAAAGGAAGAAATTACAAGAGAAATTAGTAAATACCTCTAAGAAAATGACAATGAAAACACAATATATCAAAACTTATGGGATGCAGCAAAGGTGATGCTGGGAGAGAAATTTATTACCCTAAATGCCTATATTAAAAGAGGAGAGAGAGCAAAAATTGAGGAATAAACTGTTCACCAGGAGGAACTAGAGAAAGAACAGTAGACTTACCTTAGAGCAGAAATAAAAGAAACTGAGAACAGGAAAACAATAGAATCAATAAAAGCAGAAGCTGGTTCTGAGACAAAATCAACAAAATTGATGGACACCTAACTAGGCTCAGAGAGAGAGAGAGAGAGAGAGAGAGGATGAGAAGAAATGCAATCAAAAACTGGAAAGGAGATATAACTACTGACCCTGCAGAAATAAAGGAGATAATATGAAAATACTATGAGCAACTATATGCAAATAAACTAGACAACTTAGATGAAACATACAACTTCCTAGGAAATCATAAACAACCAACATTGACTGGAGAAGAAATAGATGACCTCATCAAACCAATCACAAGTAAAGAGATTGAGTCCCTCATCAAAGAAGTTCCCAGAAAAGCAAAGCCAAGGACCAGATGGCTTCATGTGTAAATTCTACCAAGCATTTCATAAAGAATTAGTACCAATGCTGCTCAATCTCTTCAAAGAAATTGAAGAGGAGGAAAAGATACCCAACTCATTCTATGAAGCCAAACTCACCCTAATACCAAAAGCAGACAAAGATACTACAAAAAAAAGAAAAAAAGAAAAAAAAAAGAAAATTGTAGACCAATCACTTTAATGAATATAGATGCAAAAATTCTTAACAAAGTACTCAAAAATTGAATCAAGCAGCACATTAAATGAAATATACACCATGACGAGGTGGGTATTATTCCAGATATGCAAGGCTGGTTCAACACAAGAAAATCAATTAATGTAAAACACCACATCAAAAAATCAAAGCAGAAGAACCAAATAATCATCTCAATTGAAGCAGAAAAGTCATTTGACAAAATTCAACATGCTTTCTTGATGAAAACACTTCAAAGGATAGGAATAGAAGAGACTTTCTCAATATGATAAAGGCAATATATGAAAAATCCACATCTAGCGTCATATTCAATCAGGAAAGACTGAAAGCTTTCCCTCTAAGGTCAGGAACAAGACAGGGATGCCCAGTGTCATTGTAGTTATTCAACATTTTACTGGAAGTTCTAGCTAGAGCAATTAGGCAAGAAAAAGAAATAAAACACATCTACATTGGAGAGGAAGAAGTAAGACTTTCAATCATTTCAGATGACATGATTTTATATGTAGAAAATCCAGAAAAAAATTACAGTGAAGCTATTAGAACTAATCAATGAATACAGAGTGGCAGGCTAAAAGAACAACATGCAAAAATCTGTACTGTTCTTATACACAAGTAATGTGCAACAAGAGGAAGAAATCAAGAAAATAATTCCATTTACAATAGGAAACAAAAGAATCAAGTATTTAGGAATAAACTTAACAAAGGCCACAAAATATGTATACAAAGAAAACTACAAGAAACTGTTGAAAGAAATTCAGCAGGACCTAAAATGGAAGAACATGCCATGTTCATGTATTGGAAAACTAAATATAATTCAGATGTCAATTCTACCTAAACTGATTGATAGATTCAATGCAATACCAATTAAAATCCCAATAAATTACATTGCAAAAATATAAAAAACCACAACTAAATTTATTTGGAAGGGGAAATTGCCTCAAATAGCCAAAAATATCTTGAGAAAGAGCAAACAAAGTGGGAGGTCTCACACTACCTAACTTTGAAATATATTACAAAGCTACAGTGCTGACAATAGCATGGCATTTGTATAAGGATAGATATACCAACTCAACAACAGAAAGACATATAGCCCAATAAAAAAATGGGCAAACGACATGGGTAGACACTTTTCTGAAGAGGAAATGCAAATAGATCAAAACATATGAAAAATGCTCAACTTCACTGGCTATTAGGGAAATGCAAATCAAAACCACAATGCGATATCATCTCACGTCTACCAGAATGGCCATTAACCAACAAACAGAAATTTACAAGTGCCAGCGAGGATGTGGAGAAAAAGACACACTTATTCACTGTTGGTGGGAATGTAGAATGGTGCAACCACTCTGAAAGACATTGTGGCAGTTCCTCAGGAAGCTAAGTATAGGTTTGCCATATGATCCAGCTATCCCATTACTAGGTATATATTCAGAGGAACTGAAAGTTAAGACAAGAATGGACAGTTATAAACTGATGTTTTCCATGGCATTATTAATGATAGCCAAGAGATGGAAACAGCCCAAATGTCCATCAACAGATGAGTGGATAAACAAACTGTGGCACATACACATGATGGAATGTTATGCAGCTGTAAGACAGAACAAAGACATGGAGCATATAATAAAATGGATGAACCTTGAGGTCATTATGTTGAGTAAAGTTAGCCAGAAACAAAAGGACAAACAATATACGGTCTCAATAATATGAACTAACAATAATGAGCAAACTTTGAGAGTTAAAAGCTGATAACACAGGCTATCAGGAGATAGAAAGGGGGTAGAGATGGGGCATTTGATGTTGAAGGACTACAGAATTTTAAACATGATTGCCTGTATAGATCCAGAAATAGATAGCATAAAACTGTGTGATGGTTGCACAGTATTTTAAGTACATGGAAACAGAGATGTCCATGAGTAAAGCTGAAAGAGGTGGGCTAGGGCATGAATGACACCTGAGGTAAAGATGGAAGATAAAGACTGGGACTGTTTAATTTAGCAAAAACTGGAGTTATCAATGATTTTGAATAAATGTACAAATATAAAACTGTTCTTGCATGTGGAAGAACAAATGAATATCAACCATGCAGAATGTTGGAAAGGAGATGGTATTAGGAAAAATATAATCAAAGCAAACTGGAGTCTATGGTCAACAGCAACATTGTAACATGCTTCCATTACATGTAACAAAAGCAATATACCAAAGCTAAATGTTTATGAAAGGGGTACATAAGGGAGAGATATGGGATCCATGGGGGGGATTATATTGTACTGTGTGATATTTTATTTTTCTTTTCATTATTTTTATTATTTGTTAAAGTTAATATGTTTGTAGTAATTAATATGTTCAAGTGTTGACTGTGGTGATAAATGCAGAACTATATAATGATACCATGAACAACTGATTGTACACTGTGGATAATTATAGGGTATGTGAATATAGCTCTATAAAGTTGTAGGAAACAATTTAAATAGGGATAAAAGTGCTAGAGGAAACATGGAGAGAGGGATGTACATGTTTACTGTTGGTTATGAGGAAGAATGATGTAGCCTTTATGGAGGACAGTGGTGTGGTTCCACAAGAAGCTAAGTATTGGGGTGCTATAGGGTCCTGCAACCTCATTATGGGATATACTTGGAGCATCTGAGAGCAGGGACATGAATGGAAATTTTCACACTGGTGTTTATGGAGACAGTATGCATGATTTGCAATGGGTGATAGTGGCCAAAGGATACATTGACTGAGGAACAGAATTTTGAACTGTTTATGCATACAATGGAATATTGAGCAACTCTGAGAAGGAGTGAATCTATGAGACAGGCAACAAGGTGAATGGATCCTGTAGACAACATTTTGAGTGAACTATGACAGAAACAAAGGCAAACACTCTAATGCCTCACCATTATGGACTAACTACAGTGTGTAGACTCAGAATTGAATCTTAGAGCACAGTTTATAAGAGGAATGCTTACTGTAATGGTCCCTAGATTGTAAGCTCTTACAGCTGTCACATCTATTCCTGAATTGTGATGGCTATCTCCAGATTCTGAGGTGCTGATCCCTTTGTGTATAACCTGATTGATCCCTGGAATTTTGGATATCTGTGTAACACTTGAAACTCAGAGCTAGAACCCAGAAGACATGCACTGTATTAGTGCATGTAGCAACCGTTAAAAACCTGAAAGAGTCCAGTCTTCAACTAGAGATATGAATGAAGCATATGTGGTTAGGACTAGAGCAAATCAGGCTGAAGGGTAAAGGATGATACTGAGTGCATTTTGAAACTTCAAATTCCTTGTGAGACCAAGGGAAGAGATGTTTAGTTAGTGCAGGATCTATATTTCCTAAACAATTTAACTCATACAGTGTGTTCAAATACCATAATTACATGGAACTTTGAATAGAAAGTGAGACCTTGTAGGTTTCTATAGGTTTATGTGAAATAGTGATACATCCCAAAGCAATTTGGACAGAGAATAAAAATATATATGCAGGGTCCCCCTGAGGAGCTGGGGGAAAATGCACAGGTGTTGGGCTTCCTCACCTAGATAGCTACAGATGTTTTGACAAATATTGAGGACTGGTAGTTTGGTGTACTGAGCCCTCCATCTTGGGACATGCCCTTATGAACCTTGTTACTGCAAAGGGAGGCTTAACATGCTTATAATTGTGCCAAAGAATCTCCCCCCTGAGTACTTCTTTGTTGCTCAGATGTGACCCTCTCTCTCTCTGTGTGTAAGCCAACTCAGCACATGAACTCACTGTGCTTCCCCCTACATGTGATCTGACTCCCAGATGTTTAAATCTCCATGACAGTGCAGGATATGACTCCCAGGGATGAATCTGGACCAGATATCATGGCATTGAGAACATTTTGACCAAAAAGGAGATGTGAAATGAAACAAAATAAAGTTTCAGTGACCGTGGGATTCCAAATGAAGTTGAGAGGTCATGCTGGAGGGCATTCTTATGAACTATATAGATAACGCATTCTGGTTTTTAATGCACTGGAATAGCTGGAATTAAATACCTGAAATTATCAAATTGCAACAAATTATAAATTCATTGTATAGCAATCATCTTCAAGAGTCAAGAGGGCTGATAGTGTGATTATGAAAGCCTTGTAGATCACAATCCATTTATCCAGTGTACATGTATGGATGGATGAGTAGAAAAATGGGGACAAAAACTAAATGAAAAATAGGGTGGAAGGAGGGATGATTTGGGTGTTCTCTTTTACTTTTATTTATTTTTCTTATTTTTACTTTTTCTGGTAAAAAGAAACTGTTCAAAAAATAGATTGGGGTGATGAATGCACAACTATATTATTTTATTGTACACCATGAATCACCATTTGATATGTGAACATATCTCAATAAAACTGTACTTGCTTGGGGCAGGCAAGATGATGGCATGGAGAGGTATTGAATTTAGTTAGTACTCTAAAGCAACTTCTGAATATCCAGGAACAGGAACAACTAACAAATTGAAGAAACTCTTGTTGCTCAGATGTGGCCTCTCTCTAAGCCAAATCTGCAGGTAAACTCACTGTCCTCCCCCTCTGGGTGGGACATGACTCCCATGGGTGCAAATCTCCCTGCCAATGTGGATGAGCTTGGCCCTGGCATTGTGATATTGAGAAACCCTTCTTGGATCAAAAGGGGAAAGAGAAATGAAACAAAATAAAGTTTCAGTGGCTAAGTAATCTCAAACGGAGTTGAGAGGTCATTCTAGAGATTATTCTTATGCATTATATAGGTATCCCTTTTTAGTTTTTAGTGTATTTAAATAGCTAAAAGGAAATACATGAAACTGTTGAGCTGCCACCCAGTAGCCTTTATTCTTCAAGATGATTCTGTAACTATATGGCTTACACCATGTGACCATGTGATTGTGGAAGCTTGTGGCTCCCACTGCCTTTATACAGTGTATGAACAGATGAATAGAAAAATGAGGACAAAAATAAATGAATAATAGGGAGGGATGGGGGTGTGGGATGTTTTGGGTGTTCTTTATTATTTTAACTTTTATTCTTATTCTTTTCTGAGTGTGATAATGAAAATATTCAACAATTGATTGTGGTGATGAATGCACAACCATATAATAGGAGTGTGAACAATTGATTGCACACTGTTGATGATTATATGGTATGTGAATAGATCTCCATAAAATTGATTTTTAAATCAAAAGACAGAAAGAACTGTGCATGGAAGCCCCAATCTGGAACACAGTTTGTATGGCTACCTGAATCTGTACTCCCCAAACTGCAACTCTAAGACCCCAAATAAACACTTTTGTGCTGAAGCTCAGTTCTGAAATTTCTTGGGCAAGAAAGGAAACTTTAAAATATTTATTACTTTTTAAATTATTTTTAAGTTTTTAACTTCACCTCATTACCTTAACAAAGTGATTTTAGAAACCAGGAAAAAAACACCATGACAAATCAATTTTAAAAGCAGACAAAGAAAATGAAGAGACAGATTATCAAAAATGGAGAAATTGTGTCTTAAATATTTGAAAAATATGCTCAATCTCTTTCATAATAAAAATTTACTGTTTCAAAGTACACACAACAAGGTTGTTGAAAAGTAAGGCCGATAAGAATCTGGAAGGAAATTTTTTTCAAATATACGAAAATTACAAATGGATTTCAATTTATCATTCATGCTTCTGGGATTTTACACTACAGATATATCTGCTTATATCTAAACTGATGTACAGACAAGATTACTCGAGGCTGTGTCAATAAAGGACTGAATAAAACCACTCTCTTCCCTCCACATAATGAAGGAGAAAATAATGATATGAACTAAAAAAGGTATAGAAGAGCTATAGATTATGCTCACAATTGTTTAAGAAAGGGAGGTAAATTATATATAGTTTATTTTCTTGTAACAGTGTAATTAAATACTAGAAAACATGTAATTGTAATATGAAGAATATCTAGGGAATATATTAAAGTGGGGCTAATAAAGAGCATATCACTAAAAATTTAACTTATTATATGGCAAAACTAATTAGATAAAAATGGTATGTGTACAGAATATTCAGACTCAAAACAACTGTATAGATTGCCAAACTTCAATATATGAAGATTTCATATCTGATATGTACAGCCTTTTTTAAAAATATATGGAAGTTGTGGTATTTAAATCTAGTTGCATGTGCCCCCCTGCTCCCTTACCTGAGGTCACTACATATTCCAGCATTTCTTTCTTTCTTTCCTGATGAGTCCTAAATTGTCTTAGGGTCCAGAGAAAAACAGCCACTAAATGACTGCTATTATATATGAGACAAAGTGTATTTTTCATGACACTTGCACTAATGGAGAACAAATCAGAATCATTCCTCATTCCAAAAAATAAATAACATTAATTCAACTATTTAAATATAGAAATTAAAGCCATATGGAGAACCTAAGATGGCAGCTAGGAGAGACGGCAAAAAAACACCTCCATGAAAAATACTAGATAAAAGTCAGAAAGTGACCCAGAACACCAGTTCCAGCAATGCACCAGCTGGACAAGGTCTGCTAAATCCACAGGGCTTGTGCACTTGAGGAAACTGAGAGCTTGCATTCTGAAATGAGTGAGTAAGCCACTGAATATCTGGGAGCCATGCTGCAGTGTGGGGAAACCGGGAGTTGGTGTTTGGAGGTGGACTAGTTATTTTTTCAAAAAAACCCAAAAGCAGCTGCAGATATGGCAGCAAGAACTGCACAGTGAGGTGCAGCAGGAATGGGCTGTGTAAATGCCTCAATATCTGGCATGGAAGACAGCCTTTCATGCACCCACTGCTAATTGTCTCAGAGCAAGGAAGGCAGAGGTTAGCCTAAAGGGGAAAAAACATTCCTCTTGCAGCCATCTTCCCAGCAGGCTGAGAACACTCCTGCCTGGTGCCAGACCCATAGCCCAGAGCTGCACCCAAAAACCAACTGTGACAGGAGGTGTTTCAAGCAACACATGTACATTCCACAATATCAGGTGTGGACAATAGCCATTCGTGCATGCACAGCTAATTTTCACAGAGCTGGGAAGGCAGAACTGTGCAACAAGGGGGAAATTAACATGCCCCATTCAGCCATCCTTTCTTCAGGCTGGGAACACTGCTACATGGCCCAGTGGCCCAGAACTTCCCTTGAGGGATGGCATGCACTTGTGACATAGCACAACCTTCCCTCAGCATAGGCCATAGATGGGCATGGCTTGGAAGAGGGACCCCTTGGAAATCCCAGGGACCATAAGCCAATAGCAAAGACTTGTGGGTCAGCAGGAGAGACAATCTGTGGTGAGATTGAAATGAAGGTTTAGACTCTTGCAAAAGTCTTAAATCTCCAGGAACACCTTGGAGGTTTGATTGTTAAAGCTGCCCTCCCTCCCTAACCACTCAGACACATACCCCACATTCAGGTTGGACAACACCAAAAACACACCCAAACTTAGTGCACCAATTGGACCCCACAAGTATCAGACCCCCAAACACCACAAAGAGAAAGTTGGGGAGAACTGATTTGATGGGAATAGGTGACTCGTGGACGCCACCTGCTGGTTAGAGAAAGTGTACACCACCAAGCTGTAGATCTGACAAATTAGAGATGTGGCTTTGAATAATCCTACATATCCTAAAAGAACTCTATCAATTAAAGCAAATGCCAAGAGGCCAAAAACAACATAAAATTTTAAAGCATATGATAAAACCAGATGATATGGAGAAGCCAAGCCAAAACACCCAAATCAAAAGATCAGATGAAACACAGTACTTGGAGCAATTAATCAAAGAACTAAAGACAAACAATGAAAGCATGGCACAGGATATAAAGGACATGAGGAAGAGCATGGCACAGGATATAAAGGACATGAAGAAGACCCTAGAAGAGCACAAAGAAGAAATTGCAAGAGTAAATAAAAAATAGATGATCTTATGGAAATAAAAGAAACTGTTAACCAAATTTAAAAGATTCTGGATACCCATAATACAAGATTAGTGGAAGCTGAACAATGAATCAGTGACCCTGAGGACCACAGAACAGAAAATGAAAGAATAAGAAAAGAATCAGGAAAAAATCAAAAAAATCAAAATGGACCTCAGGGATATGATAGATAAAATAAAACATCCAAATACAAGACTTGTTGGTGTCACAGAAGGGGAAGAGAAGGGTAAAGGTCTAGAAAGTTTATTCAAACAAATTGTTGGGGAAAACTTCCCAAACCTTCTACACAATATAAATACACAAAGCATAAATGCCCAGTGAACTCCAAATAGAATAAATCCAACTAAACCCACTCCAAGACATACTATGATCAGACTGTCAAATACTGAAGAGAAGGAGAAAGTTCTGTAACTGCAAGAGAAAAGCAAGTCACCACATACAATGGAAACAACATAAGACTAAGTAGTGACTACTCAGCAGCCACCATGGAGGCCAGAAGGCAGTGGCATGACATATTTAAAATTCTAAGAGAGAAAACTTTCCAACCAGGAATATTTTATCCAGCAAAGCTCTCCTTCAAATTTGAGGGAGAGCTTAAATTTTTCACAAACAAATGTTGAGAGATTTTACTAATAAAAGTCCTGCCTTACTTCATATACTAAAGGGAGCCCTACTGACAGAGAAACAAAGAAAGGAGAGAGAGATATGGAGAAAGGTTCAGTACTAAAGAGATTCAATACTGGTTCATTAAAGGACATTAAGAGAGACAGGGAAAAAAATATTTCTGACAAACATAAACCAAAGCATAGGATGGCTGATTCAATAAATGTCTTCACAGTAATAACATTGTATGTAAAAGGATTAAACTCCCCAATTAAAAGATATATATTGGCAGAATGGATCAAAAAATATGCACCATCAATATGTTTCATACCAGTGACTCATCTTAGACACAGGGACACAAAGAAATTGAAAGTGAAAGGATAGAAAAAAATATTTCATGCATGTTACAGCCAAAAGAATGCAGGAGTAGCACTATTAATCTCAGAAAAAATAGACTTTAATTGCAAGGATGTTATGAGAGACAAAGAAGGCCACTGCATACTAATAAAAGGGACAACTCAACAAGAAGAAATAACAACCATAAATGTTTATGCACCCAATCATGGTGCCACAAAATACATGAGACAAACACTGGTAAAACTATAGGATGCAATGGATGTTTCCACAATAATTGTGGGAGACTTCAACACATAACTCTCTCCTATAGATAGATCAACCAGACAGAAGACCAATAAGGAAAATGAAAACCTAAACAATCTGATAAATGAATTTGATTTAACATACATATATAGAACATCACATCCCAAATCACCAGGATACACATTCTTCTCTAGTGATCATGGAACTTTCTCCAGAACAGACCATATGCTGGGACATAAAACAAGCCTCAATAAATTTAAAAATATGAAATTATTCAAAGCACATTCTCTGACCACAATGGATTTTAATTAGAAGTAAATAACCGTCAGAGACTTATAAAATTCACAAACACCTGGAGGTTAAACAACACATTACTAAAATAAATGGTTTATAATGTTGAATGTAGGGGAATTAGGAATAGAGAGCAATTAATGAAGGAGGAATGATAACCCATTAAGAACAGATAAGCTATCATGGGTAAATGTAATATTCTGGGAATGCCCAGGAATGACTATGGTTTCTTAATTTCTGATGGGTATGGTAGGAACAAGTTCACAGAGATGTTGCTATATTAGGTTATTTTCTTGGGGTAGAGTAGGAACTTGTTGAAAGTAAAGTAGCTATTTTAGGCTAGTTACCTTTTTCTTACTCCCTCGTTACAGTTTATTTGAAATTTTTTTCTATTGTATATCTTGTTTTTAAAAAGATTTTTTTGATATAGTTAATTTAAAAAATTAGAATTGAGTTAATGACAATTAATGCAATCTTTGATACTGGAGTCAATCTAAGAATGGAGAAGAAAAGCTCAAAGGAGGCATAAGGAAAAATTGGAATATAGAATTTAAGCTTTATATCCATATTAATTTTCTTGAATTAACTGCAGTTAAGTTAATGACATAAGTGAATATCCTTGTTCATAGTAAATGTACATGGAATTGTTATGAGTTCAAGGAGTACAGTATATGCAACTGCTCTCCAGTGTTCAGAAGATGATAAATGGGTAGATAGATAATTGATAGAAAGATAATAGATATAGTTGCAAGAAAGAGAGGGGGAAGGGAAGGAGGGAGAGAGGAAGGAAGGAAGAAAGGAAGGAAGGGAGGGAGGGAGGAAGGAAGGAAGGAAGGAAGGAAGGAAGGAAGGGAGGAAGGAAGGAAAGAGAAAGAAAGGTACTGCAAAGTTAACAAAATGTAAAATTGGTAGATATGGATATCTGGGTTGGGGGGTGTTTGAGTTCTCTGTATTGGGTTTGTGTTGTATTTGCAACTGTCTTATATGTTTGAAATTATTTCAAAATAAAGATTAAAAAAATTAAAGCCATAAAAGGAATGAAAAATGATGATGGTGGCTATAAAATATTAGATATAGGAAAGATGTTTAAAACATGGTCATGTATTGATATTAAAATATGAACTCCATCAGTAATTTCTATTTTAATTATTAAAGGAGCTAGTTAAGATTGGATGCATATAGAAACAGGAGTTTCTTTTCAGAGACATCTGGATAGAATGGCATAAAGTTCCCAAGAAATGCAGAAGTAAAACAAAGAAATTTGAACAATGTTTGCACTGATAACATTTTTTTCAAGGTAATGAAAGAACACATCACTGTAACCAAGTTCAGTCGTTCAGGCTTTTGTTTTGCTAAGGAATTGAAGACATAAATTTTCTTCTTTAAAAAAAAATCTCCCTGACCAATCAATGTTCTCATTAATGATGTTGGATGATAGTGTTGTAGAATGACAAATCAGTTGAGTTTGCAGAATATTTCATTTTATTTGGGACACCAAAGATTTACTGCAGCAAAGGAAGCCAGATCCCTTGCAAGAAAGGAAGTAGCTCCAGGATTCTAGAGGTGGCAAATAATTTTTATAAACATAAAAGTGAAGGTAGCTTGATGTCTGTTTTGATAAGGGTAGTTCCATCTTTTTAGGGGTGGGATGAGAGCAGGTGGTCTTTATTTCATGTTTGGGCAAATGTAATGAAGCAGAGGTTGTATTGGCTATCTCTGTCAGCTGACTTGGTGGGGATTTCAAATTTCAAAAGTTATCAAGAGGAAATTCAAAGAAAAAGTAGGGCACAGGTGTTTGGCTCTGAGGGGTCAGTATCTATATAATTCTCTATATAATTGTGTCAGTATCTAAATTACACACCTTTTCTTCATGTATTCTCCATTTGGGGTTTCTAATGGGTGAGCACACTCTATCCTTTCTAATATGCTTGAGGATATACATTTGACAAGGATAATCTTTTCCTGTGATAGTAAAATATGATTCCTTCACTCACTGGAAAGTGTGAAGACAATTCTGCTTGATGCCTTGGTGGTTACATAGTTTCCCAATATTATATAATTTATTGAATAATCAGGAATTCCACAATTTTCTCTCTGTCATTTTTCCACTGGTACTCAGGTTCTTCTCCACATTCACCTGTACTCAACTAGGAACTTAATGGTGTTTCCTGAAGTTCTAGTTGGATTAATCCCGTGCAGAAAAGGCCTATAGCAATAATGCCTCTATCATAAAATCCTGCCCAGTATCTAAATCTCCACCTAATAACCCACTTTTCAAAGTAGTCTCTCCCTTACTGACTTGTAAAATTTACAGTATTCTTTCCTTTGAACTCCTACATATTCATGTTTATTCATAAGAGACTTTCTTCACTGTAAGACAAATTCTTGTTTTTCACTCTCATTCCCCTAGTGTTATCAGCCCTATGGCATTGTTTCATTTTGAGATAAGAAATAGTTCTGGGAAGAGGTATCTTCTGGTAACTTCATATAAGCACATATTCTCTTGTCAAAGCTTGTTTTCTAGGACTGTGGGTTGAAGTTCCAGCTTAGAATCTGTTATTGGGAACAAGCCCCAAGACTTAAGAGAATGTAGTCACAGAAAGTACTCACAGTTTCTGGTTCTGGTTCTGGTGTAAACTTACAAGTGATGGAAGTCATGTTTGAGTCCTGCTAGGCAGATCTAACCCCGGGAAATCTTCTATTGGTACTGGATAACTTTAACCATAGGAAATCTTAATAATACATCTATCTGCAGTCCTCTGAAGTGTATTTTAGATAATCGGTCTATGTTTAGTTATGAATCAATGAAAAAGAAAACATTTTCTTTGTAATACTGCCTGGCCTCAATACAAATTAGAATCTGGAGAACAATGGCCAGAAAATGGATCTTTAAACTGTAAGACTATATTACAATTAGGTTCATGTTGTAAAAAAGAAAAATAAAATTAAATCCATACATTCAATCTTGTATATCTTTGTATCAGAATGAGAATTTGCAGACTGTACAAAAGTATAAACTAATAAGTTTTCAAATTATTTGTTTCTTTGGCTCATGGCTAAAGATTTTAAGTGAAGCTACAGGCTTTCTATTTGTGTCTGTTTGATTGATGTTTTCCTACCTCCAGATGGTAACAAGTTAACAAATAAAAATTCTTAGGTGACCCTTATTATTCAAATTGCTTAAAGAGAAATCAACATTTAAGCATATGAATATTTCAGCATAAATTAATAGGACTGGAATCCCAGAGATTGGTGAATCTTCTAGTACTCTTTAGATGTCTGTCTCCCTCTTATGTGTCCTGGCTTGGCCTAGCTCCCCTTTAACAATTATCCCTTGATAAGCTTATTTCTAATGTTTTAAATTTTTATAAGCAATTCCATATAAAATAAATGGTATATTCATGCAAAACTGCAATGTGGTTTTCTCTCTGTTAAAATAATGAAATTTTCTTGAATTATTGTTCTATTCCTAATGAAAAGATATAAAACAATTTTTCTTAACCATTTGAGTATTCTATCAAAAAGACAAAGAGTTAATTTTATGTTAACCTTATCATCCTTTATTGTTTTAGAAGACGTCTTCTCACTTCCAAAGGAATTAAGTCTTTTTCTTATAATGCTATTAACTCCTATTTTACTCTTTTATTGTCACTTTGGTTAAATATGAAATCAAGTATTTTTTCACAAAGACCCATTTTTCTGTTTCACATAATGTTTAAACCTGACAACTTTTGACATTTTAACTTCTCAAAATCAAACACTAAAAGGCGTCTTTTTGTTTTAAGATGTTGTAGATTTGTTTATTCACCTTGTAAAAAAGTGAGGTACCAAAATAGGTTCTTGTGATATATTGTGAATTGCAGGGGAAATGTTATAAAAATTAAAGGCAATTTTCTAACTTTCTATTAATTAAATTAGTATAGATAAAATGTTCATATAAATAGTTTAAGATTGTATACAATTCCTCACAACTAGACAATGTCCTCATTGTCAATGCTATGTCTTGATTTTCTCTGGATGTGCATGTGGTCATCCACAGGTCAGAACTTTGCTTTTAACAAAGAAGGATTTCAAAAGAGAAGCAAGGGAAGTATATAAATTATGTTCTACCTCTTACTATAACCCTGCTAAAATGTAAAGGTGAGATTTGGTTGGTGAGTTCAACATCAGTTAATTGTCAAATGTTTTTATTTCTAGAAATATCTTCACTTGGAAAATGAACATAAGGAAATTAGGGCCTAGGTTGTAAACTCTTGCAGCCATCACATTTCTAAATTTTGAAGTGTCTTGTACTTTGTATGTAACCTGGTAGTTTCCTGGAACTTTTGGTGTCTACGTGACACCTGAAACTCAGAGTTAGAGTTCCCTAGCTTGAGTACTGATTAACTACATTAATTCTAGAAGAAGACTCTGTGCCACTACTGGTGGAAAATGATAATAAGATTTCCCAGTTCCTACTGAAATTCAAAGAGTTTGGCAAAAAAAATCCAAACTTTTCATTTCAGACTTATAAACCTGGATAATCAGACATTTACCAGTTAATTTACAGGATTGCTAGTGAAGGTCATGCAGAATTCCAAACAAAAAAAACAATTTGGGGAAGAAAAAAATCCTCCCAAGCTAAAACAGCAGCCAAATAAGTCACATTTCAAAAGGTCTAACAGATAAAAGAGAATGTTCTTGAGATCCATGAAAAAGTTTTCCTGGATTATGCTTAGGACAAATTAAACAATTCTAGTATATTTTTCATAGTCTGACAGTAGCTTTAAAAGTTGTTCATAATTTTGGGATATTATGGAAACAAGAGTTTTGTTTACATTTTAAGACTTTAGTTTCTGCATGAAGCCAAAAGTGGAGAGATTTATTTTTTTCAAAATTCAAATTTTATGTGGCATTCTATCCTAAATAAATTATCTGATAGTTTATTTAGACAGCCTAATTTAGCTTGTTTTTATAAAACATGGAATCTAAAATAGGGAAAAAGATCTTAGTATTCTGTGCATTTCAATTGTTTTAAGCATAAAATGAAGTGTATTTGCAAAGTTCCTTGAAGGACTGGGGAAGTAAATCATGGAATTATTAAACTTCCCCACCTGGGGAATTCTTGCTATTCTCTCAAGCAATAGAGTCTTCCAATTTACTAAAACTATAATCAAGGAACTCTACAAAGGCTAAATCTAAGATCCACTCCTTTTGAGAACAAATAAATAATCCCCATTTGAACTTGTAACAGGAACAACTATAAAAATAAACTCTGAAATATATAAACTCAAATTATGCTAATAAGCCATGCCCTCAATCTCGAGGCTTGCATTTATGAAACATTTCTATAATGAAACTAAGCTTATTTATAATTAATGCCTATAAGTTACCCTCTGAAATCTTCCTATTCCTCAGATGTGGCCTCTCTCTAAGTTGAATTCTGCAAATAAACTCACTACCCTCCTCCCTGCATGAGACATGAATCCCAGGAATAAGACTCCCTGGCACTGAAAAATTAATACCAAATGTTAATCAGTAATGCTTTTAGAGAAGGATCTTGTTCAAAAGGGGAGAATGTTAAAAGGCATAAAACAAAAGAAAGTTTCTATGACTAATATATTTTGGATAGTTTTGGGAGGTCATTCTAGAGGTTACTCTTATGTAGGTCTCAAAGAGATATCACAAGCTGCCACAGTATGAAAATCCCCAAAGAATAATATTCCTGGAAACACTAGAGACATCTGAACACCATAAACAAGCCACATGGTTACATGGAATCAGTACCGCAGACTCCATCTAAGAATCAGTAAAATCTATTTCCTCAATGTGGCATGGTTATATTAAATTACATGTTCCCTAATCATAATCCTTCCACTTTTTTTATTTAAACATATGCTTTTCAATTTACTTGTTAAGTTTATTCCCCAAAGAATTAAAAACTCTGAATTATTGCCATGTTAGTTACAAGCTAAAACTGTAGGCAAGATAAAACAGTTTATGGAGATATCCTCTATTTCTATAACCTTTTCTTCTGCACTTATTTTAACTGCAGTCATATAACCTGAGCACATGCAGAAAACACTATCTCTTGTCCTTCAGACAACCTTTAAGACACAGGAATAGAAGTCACCTACCTCCCTCATATCCAAGATTATGAGGACAGGGTAATATTGGAAGCAAATAAGAAACTAAAACCCACCAGGCTATTTCTGTGTCATCTAAACCCAAGACAACAAGAATACCAGCCTCTTCAGAAACAACCTAGGACCTGAGAATAACTGCAACTGCAAGCAAAGCAGTTTCCTTCCTCAACCCCCAACATAGAACTCCACCCCGTATCCCTCAAGGTTGAGAAATGTAATAACAAAGGGGGGACTGAAACCATCACCTACTAACACACTTTTCAAAGTAACCCCTAGCTTACTGGCTTGTAAATTTTCTACCTCCCTTTTCTTCGAACTCTCACTTCCTCATGTTTATTCATAAGAAGCTTGCTTAATCACAAGTTAAATTCAAGATTTCCCCTTCCCCTGCAGCCCCTGATAAGGCCAATTTTGACTAGTTTTAGCCACAGGATCATGCACAGATTAAAGTAGCCTTGACCAAAAGTTGCCTTTACCTAATTATAATAGTAAAAATCACACATAACCAATTTTGAATATGCAATGCATGAACTAGCATTATTTATAAGACCACCTGCTCCACTTAACCCTGCCCCTTGACCCACATCATCTCAAACTATCCTGGGTCACACCCCTAGACCAACCCCTCCTAGCAATACAAAAACACCAAACCTCTGTAGTTCATGGGGACAGATCTGAGTTCTCCTTAAGCACCTGTCTCCTGCTAGGCAGTCCTTGCAATAAACCCTTTTCTTGAAATCCTGGTGTCACAGTATTGGTTCTGTACACATTGGGCAATGAGCTCACTTGGGCAGTAACAGTATACATGACTGTATTCTGTTAAATTATTATCCCTGAATATTTTATCCTGAATGATATCAAATTGTGTGAGGTAATAAAGGGCCCTTTGGACTCTGTATCTCTTCAAAATGGCTGTTTAAAAATCTGTCCTTCTTACTTCTGTTTGCCAAAGTAATATCTGCTTTCTGTAATTTCTTTAACCAGCTGGAGACAAGCAACCAGTATGGTTAGGAGAATGATATCACGTTATAAATAACAAACAGAATGAATATGTAATGCAATGAAAATTGCAGAACTGCATTTGCTGATGTGCACCTAAAGGAAGGAAGGAAAATACAATGTATCAAATTAGTTAAAAATACTGAAATACTATGCACTAAAGCTATCTAAATGTGGAATGACTTCACGTCTGATTTTGTCTATATAATAGAAAAAACATTTTTCAAAGCAAGAATGTAAGGAGAAAAATGAAGATTGGAATAACAAAACGAAGTAGAACATAGAAACCCCTAAATGAAGCTTTCAGCATCCACAAAGAAACATGTGCATATTATGAAGCTGTAACATGTTATGGAGTCACATATGATAAATATAACAAATGGAGATTGATTGTATAAGAATACGCCAAATCTAGGTAAGTCCTATGTCCACTAAATGCCATGTTCACCACAGTCTTAAAAGAAAAAAGAATTTTAGATTAGCCAATCAAATATTTTTAAGTTTTCACATTATCCTATATAACCTTCCTCTCTTTTTCTCTTGTGGGAGCTCCTTTCCACATGTGAATCTGAAGATGCCCTGATTGTTTACTGCTCAAGCAGACTCATCTAAATAATATCTTTTCTAATATTTTCTAACACATGCAACATTTCATCAAGTGCACTGATTGCTCAGTATTTAAATCCCAGTTCTATCATGGTCCAATTAGAAATCAATTACTTAATTATTCTAGTTTGCATCTACTAACAAGTCTTTGCTCTCTTTTTTTATGTTGTTTGTTTGTTTGGGGTTAGTGGATACGAGGAGGATATGCAAAGGAGCAATGGATTATGCAACTTTAGATTTTCCAGTGTTAGTTGAATCAATAAATATTAGTATATTTTCTCATGAAGCCTGGTTATTAATGGAGGGCTCAGTGTTTCAGTGTTGTATCCTGCTCTGTTTCAGTAAGGTGAGTCATGGTTCAAATGAAAAACAACAACAACAAGGAACATTTGTTTGAGAACAAAGTAAAAGCATCAGAATTATTTTGCAATTTATATTCAAAATGTGATTGCGGCTTTGTTGTAATCAGGTGCTTCACGGAGACATTACCTTGGGATAGTAGGAATTTGGTTTCCCTAATTTAAGAATAGCATGGCTTCCCAGTTAGATATTTTTTATTAAAATAAGGACAGGAAACTAGATAGGAAACTAGGATACTAGAAACTGAGGACAGACTTAAATTGTTTCTCACAGAACATTGAAAAAAAACACCTTGAAAGCTGCTTTGTTTTCTTTATATAACAACATCCTGGATCTGATAAGTAGCACCTTGAAAAGCAAAAAGGGAGCCCTCCCTCCCTGTTAGCCCCAGATCTGGGCATGCCAGAGGACTTGTTAAGAATGCTACAAGATAGTAATTTAAAAGTCATAATTCAGAGGAAGAAATTACAAACACTTGCAGCTGCAGTTTGGATCTTGGGAGGAGAAGGACTTGTTAAAACCTCCCTTGGGTTTCCAACTTGGCTCTCCCTGGAATTCTGAACAGTAATGAAGCCCCACTTTCACTTGAAGGGAATTTTGCAAAGGTGAAATCAAACAGAAACTCTGAGGAAAGTTTTACAGTTTCTCCTGGGATCAGATATAATTGTCAGACACAATGCATGGTCAATTTGCTTATTAGAAGCAGGTCTATGTTTGTAAGTACAATGGGAGTGGGAGAATACTAGTATACTCATTAATTTAGTATAGAATAGCAAAAGGAGCTCTTCTTAGTGCATTTGGGCTCATTTTAACTCTTATGTTTAACTTCCATGGGACTTGTCTCCACATGATTTACCACTGGACTAAATTGGTCAATCCAAAGGATGAGTTCATATCCCTGACATGACCACTTATTTCAGTATCTGGAAGACAAAACTCTAGATTCATAATTTAACATGAAAAACAATTGTGACTATATCATAACATTTATAGTAAAATTGCCACTGAACTGAAAATGTAATTGGGTATTTTGTTTGATGCAGAGCACACATTATTCAACTCCCTTTCTTCACAAGAAACTATTTGAATTTTTAAAGTTTGTATGTTTCATTTATTTATAAAACCTAAAGAACAGGAGCTAGAATCTTCATAAACAAAAACCAATGAATGTCAACTTCATAAAACATTCAATCACAACAGAGAAAGCCACATGAATCCTAGGGCAAATTGAAATTACTTGAGTTATTTCAGTCAAAGTACTTCAGTTTCCTTCCCATAAGGAAAACTGTTTACTCTCCTGGAGAACTTCTAGGATAAGCCAAGCTCTGCTATCAGTTATCCCTTTTTCCTGATCTTGAAGGTCCATGTCCCTTCTCAAAATTATTTTTATCATTTTCATATTAGTGTTCCATCTTCCCATCTGCTAAACACTGCTATTGAATTTAAATATGGCTTAAGTGTCCCGCAAACTTCTGACTCCCATTTTTCTTGTGCTGATTTATAAGAGAGAATTTCAATTTAATAAATGTTTAAGATAATAATATAATTATAGATGCTATATTATTATAATATATATTTTAGACATTTAAATATTCAATTAATAATTATTTGGAAAATTATAAAACTTTCTAACAAACTCTATATTAGTCTTTCTGTACCTATTTAAAGACTGCAACAGCATAGCTGCTTTTACTACTCATTACCCACATTCTCTTGTCATTCTCCCCTTCTCTTAATTTTTCATATTTCTTTCTTCTTATCTATTTTTTATACTGGGAAAATTTCTCGATCACTGTTTTCTAATTAACTAATTTTCCCTTTGACTATAAAGTCTAGTAGAATGCATCCCATTTTTTTTTATTTCTGTGAATATATTTTATTTTCAAGTCTTGTTTTTATTTTATATCCAATTGTCTTCATCTTTCATGATTTTTTTCATAATTTCCTATTGTTTTAAAATAAAAGTTGTGCTTTCATTTCATCAAATTTAATGTGTGTTTGTATGAGTGCATGCATGTTCATGTGTATGTGTATGTATCTGTTTTTTTAAGATTCCTTTGATTCATGAACTTAATTCTGTTTGATATAGCAGCATGGGGGTATTTTTCTTATCATTAGACTTGATGTGTTTTACAATCTTGTTTTATAGGTTTTTTTCCATGAACATCTGCTGGGGAAGTCATGGTCAGCCCAGTGGCCATCTTCTAACCTTATCTACCACCCCCATCTTTTTCTATGGTGTGAAGATGCTTCAACATATTTCCATTCCATAAAATATTAAGTGTAATGGAGCCACATAACCATACCTTAAGCCTGAAACTGGAAACAAGCAGTTGCCATTGCTTATCAAGGCAGGAACTCTCAGTGGCCCAGACATTTCCCCCTGGGTTGCATAAATACTCTGCTCTCTGGCAGCACAGGTTAAACTGGGGCATATGGAGTTGTCATCTGTCAATGCTGAAGAGAGCAGTTGACCTCCCCAGGAGAACAGCCATGATGGGATCACATTCCCTACTCATTTGGACCCTTTGTGAATAAGTAATAAAGTGATCATTTGCTTAAAGTTTCCATTGTCCCTGAATGTGTTTTCCATGACACACCATACAACAACTTGCCTCACAATCAATCTCTCTCTCTCTCTGTCTTTCTTTCTCTCTGTCATGCATACACACACACATGCAAAAAAACCACACGTTAAACTCTGGCTTTCTCCTTCTGTTCTTACCCTTTCTGTCTAGCAGCTTTATAACTTTCTCCCAGTTGCCAGCTGGGATTCCAACTGAAAACTAGTTCCTATGATTCATGACTTCAATCTTGTTTCTCATAAGGACATGTTAGGTCCACAGAGCCAGAGGACACTTTTGCTCATTTTTAGTGGTGATATTGAGCTCTTTGCCCTTTACTTTCCCAAGCTCAAAGCTTCCAATAAATCTTAACCACAGACAGCAGATTAACTCAATTTATTAGCCCCCTATGAAAATGGCAGATATCCACTGAGTCTTCTGGTTTACCAACAAGGGTCTTGCATGGCCTTGGTATTCATATTCATCTCCAAGAAACTACTGTAGTCTGCTCCTGATAGCAGAATCAGCAATCCAGTAATACAACCCAACCACTCTGCAACTTTCCCCTCTATTTCTGATCTGCAGAGATATTCACCTGGAATTTTCTGACAGAAAAAATGTTTATTTTAATATGTAAAACTCATACATTTGATATTAGTTTTTTTTGGTCTTTGGTATGTGTCTGGAGCCATGATTCTCATACTTATTTTCTGTGACATCTACAATTATGTGACCTCTATTATTTTTATTTCTTTTGGACCTCACAAACAGGCATTAAATTTGCCATCATTCTGATGGGAATAAGGCAATATTTTATGGTTTCAATTTGTTGTCTATGGACTGGTTTGGAAGTGATCATTTCTTCATATATTTGTTAGCCATTGGAACACCGATTGCTGTAGATTTTCTAAGAAATTGCTGTTTTATGGTCTGCTTTCATAATAAGCTATGTTTTAGTGTTTACCATGCCCTTCACACTTTTAAAATTATTTTATTCTTATTATGAAATATACTTATGACTATATATCTAATAAATATTTTTAAATTAAAACTTAATTTAAATGACAACATATAATCATTATATACATAGGAAATCTACATCAACTCACTCAAATCAGGTGGGCTCTACCTGCCTTCCCTAGAGATATAGGACATCCCAAATTTTGTTTTACTAAATCCCTTATTTTTTTTTTCTTTTTTCATTTACCTATTTCAGGTTTCACTTCTTTTTTTCCCCCAAACTTTCTGCTGCTACAAACAGGGGCCCAATTAGTTTATTTGGAAAAGTCTCTGTGAAAAAATGTTTTAGGGTGATCATGTAAGACAGAAAAAAAATGGATCCCAAAATATTTTCTAAACCATTTCTAAATGTTTTGCAATGTATTTGTACAAATTTATACTCCTACCACTAGTGCATTAGAGTTCCTTTTGTTCCATGTCCTTATACAAACTTGATATGTTTTCCCTTTCAAATATTTGCCAAAGTTATAAGTATGGTATATTTGAGTTCAATTTCCCTAATTAATGGCACAGAGTATCAATGTATGTTTATTGATTATCCACATTGATTGTATTTATTGATTATCCATATATTCTATTAACTGCCTGCCATGTCTTTTGCATATTTTTTCATTGCATTGTGTGTCTATCAATTCCAAAAAGTTATACAGTTATATAAATATATGACATATCCCAATGCCTTTGTGACCTTTCCACTTGACTTGCTCTTAGATATCTCAGATTTATCAAGTCAAACATGTCTCTGATCTGTCCCCATCCCATGCCTGTTCCAGATACATCCTTCCTCATCTTTTTTGATGTTAATGATGTCATGCATTAATCCCTCAGGTCCAAAGCTTTGGATAACCCATGGGAGCTCTCACACACACTCTCTACATCTAGGCCAACAAGATTCCTGTTGGCTGTACTTCAAAACATATGCAGAATCTGGCTACCTCTTACCACCCCTACTGCTACCTGCTCTGAGACAACTATAATTTCACCTGGATATCTAAAATGTTTAACTGATCTCCAGGTTTCACCTTTGACCACAGCAGTTTTCTCTCAGAATAGCCAGAATCATATGTGTAAGTCAGATCATATCACCTCTCTGCTCAAAATCCTGCACTGACTTCCCTCAAACCCTAGTCCCTTTCCCTTTTCACATGTATTTGCTCTAAACTACCCAATCCTTGACTCCCACAAGAAATTTACTAACCTCCACTTTTGGACCACAATAATGGCATAAGCCCACAGGTCCGTCTTGCACTGCTTGTGTGTTCCCTACCTACTGGTTGAGCTACCAGAGCTGATCATGCTTCCCATCAAACTCTCATGGCACCCATCCCTTACTGGGACCTGTGAGTAACAAACTATATCTTCTCATGCATTATGGCCTCAGTTTCCCATTGTGTTGTACCTGAACTTCACCCAGATGCAAATTTCAAGTTCAATTTAATTTGGAACAACTGTTCTGCCTGCAGCTGCCACACTACTAATTTCCTCTTACTAGATTGCTTTTTCCCAAATATCTACGGGATTAATCCCTCATTTCTTTCCATTCTGCATTCAAAAGTTACTTACTAAATGAAGCCTAGCATGAACTGCCTACTATAAATGTCCCCATCACCAACATCATTCTTGATCTTCCTAACTTTTGCCCTACTTTTCTTTTTACTATGGCACCTATTGCCTTCTAACAAACTATATAATTTTCTTATTTATTGTGTTTTTTGTGTGTGTCTTGCCATACTCCCACACACATACTAACCCTAACATATAAGTTGTTCATGAGCAAGAATTTTTGTTTATTCTCCTATTAATGTATTCCAACTATAATATTTGGTTCACACTATACACGTTCAACCAGGTAGATACTAATTGAAAGGATGAATAAATACCACTGATAGGAGCCCCAGACACCAGTGCATGTAGTGATAAATACCAGTCTCTAGAGCCAAACCACTTAGGTATAAATCCTGACTAGAAATTTCCTGACTCTTCCATTCACTCTATTTTGGGGCAAATAATTTAAGCATTCAATGCCTCAGTTTCCTTATCTTAAAAATTGGAATAAGGTGATACCATTGGTGTAATTGAGTTCTCAGATGAAAATATAATTATTTTCCTTGTTATGATATCTCTCTTTTCTTTAAGACTTTCGAATGTTCACCTTGTCTTTAATGTTCTTGAACATCACAAATATGTATATTTTTAGATTTGTCCAAATGTATCATATTTCATATTCCATAAAATTGTGAGGTAGAAATATAATCTTGCTTCATATATTAAAAACTCATCATTATTTCTTCTAAAACATCTCCTCACTTATATTTACTTGTTTATTTTAATTTGGTTATGCTTATTATGTTGATCTTAATTGTGTTATCTGGATTCTTGTTTGAGAGAGTTCTATGAAGCAATTCAGCCAATAATCAATGCCTGGTTATGCCTGCTGTGCTTTTAACATATTTTTTACCTATGTTTTTAACAGTTACATTTTTCAGCCAGTGCTTCTTCGTATTACCTGTAAAACCCTCTTCTTAAATTCTTGAGGCTATTAATTATATTTATTTTAAATTTTACTATATGAGATATTGATCCTTTTTCCTCTGAAAGCAGACTTTTGTTTGTTTACCATTACTTTTAGATTTGTTCTCAGATATTTCATATCTCTCTAGATAAATTACCTACCTTTCCTGCAAATATATTTGTGTAAGTATACAATCAAGGACATAATTTTTGCCTTTGGACATACCCTAAAATTTTGAAAAGTATTTTCTTAATTTTCATTTATTTTCATATATCTTGAAATCTCTCTTTATATATCCTCCTAATTCCAGACCAATTTGGAAGATTATTTCACAATTTTTAAATGCCTAAACTTGATTTAGTTGCTTTCACCTTGGCAAACATTTTGTTTGTTTTAATTTATTTACCATGGTGCAATAGATGTCCACTAAATGAATTGTATTTGAAAATAATATCAATGTATTTTTGTAGTTGAATTATTCAAATCCTTTATAAACTTCATTTTTGTGTACTGAGCATGTTCTTTGTTTTCTTTTGTTTTTCCATGTTTGCATGATGAACAAAATATTATAAAGGGAAAAGTTTAAAGACAATGAACACTCATGTAACTGCCACCTATGGTCTATGTTTAATTTTTTGCTGTGTTTGATCTATCAGATCTCCAGACATCTATCAATGCCTTTGTCCAACTATCAATCTGTCATATGTTTTATTTATTTAAAGGGAGTTTTAGACTTTGGTGTTACACCTTAAACATGAGCATTAGTATATATCATTAGATTTAAGGGATTGTTTATGGGTTAAATCTTTTTTTAGAAGTACACAAAATTAAATGCAGCACTTTTTAGTTGAATGCACAAATTTAAATGTACCACCCAATGAGTATTGACAAGTGTATATCCCCAGTGTAAGATGTTGAAATCATCATCTTTGCAGAAAATTCCTTCCCCTCACCCCCATTCCAGCCAATACCTGCCACAAACTCCGCAGCATCAAACACTGTTCTAACTTTTTCTACCATGTGTTAGTTTCCTATTATAGGCATTTAAGTAAGTGAAAGTTTATATTATTTTTGTAAGTTTTCTTTCACTCAGAATAATGTTTATGAGATTTATTCATGCTGTTAGGTGTATTAATAGTTGATCGGTTGTTTTATTAAATTCAAACAGACAAGTGTGGAGATAGCAGTGTCAGAGACTATTCAAATGTTAATGACATCTCCCTAGTGGGTATATCTTCCCTAAGAGGAAAGAGGTGGTGCTAAGCTCTACTACCTACCTTCCATTCAAACATTCTCCTGGGGGAAAACAGCCACAGGCCACACCTCCTTAAACCAGTCTGGAGCTACAGGCTGATAGGCACCACATGCTGGGTGGAAAAGCACATTGATGTGAGGCCTCACAGGGTGTATCAAACTAAGAAACACTCAGGGAGATGTGATGCTATTGCCTCCTGCTAGACCTGAGCCCATTCTGTTCTGGGAAAATGTGATTGGGGTAACCAAGGAAACCAGATGCCTAGACAACAGAAAACTACAACCTACACTAAGAAAAATGAAGTTATGAACCAAAGGAAAAAATTTACACTTAAACTCAGATACAGGAATTTAAGCAACTAATGCTGAATCAATTCAAATTTATTAGGGAAGATATTGCAAAAGAGGTGAAGCATAAAATGGAAACACTTGGCATATAAGGTAGAAATCAAAAGTTTGAAAAAAGAACTGGCAGAATCTATGTAAATGAAAGACACAACACAAGAGATGAAACACACAGTGGAGACATGCAACAGAAGATCTCAAGAGGCAGAAGAAAACACTCAGGAACTGGATAACAAGGCACCTGAAAGCATACACATGAAAGAATAGATAGAGAAAAGAATGGAAAAATATGAGCAACATCTCTGGGAACATAAGGAGAAAATGAAATGCAGGAATGTACATGTCATGGGTGCCCCAGAAAGAGAAGAGAAAGGAAAAGGGACAGAAGCAATAATAGGGGAAATAACCAATGAAAATTTCCCATCTCTTATGAAAGACATAAAATTATAGATCCAAGAAGTATGGCATGCCCCAAACAGAATAAATCTGAATAGGCTTGTGCCAAGACACTTAATAATCAGTTTACCAAACATCGCAGATAAAAAGAGAATCCTGAAAGCAGCAAGAGAAAAACAGTCCATCACATACAAAGGAAGCTTCATAAGACTATGTGTGGATTTCTCAACAGAAACCATGGAGTCAAGAAGGAAATGGGGTGATATATTTAAGATACAGAAAGAGAAAAACCACCATCAAGAGTCCTATATCTGGCAAAACTGTCCTTCAAATATGAGGGAGAGCTTAAAATATTCTCTGACAGAGTTTGTGAACAAGGTATCTGCTCTGCAGGAAGCACTAAAGGGAGCACTACAGACTGAAAGAAAAAGACATGAGTGAGAGATTTGGAACACAATTTTGGGAGACAGGGGCACAATAATGTAAGCACACTGGAACAAAGATGACTGTGAGTATGGTTGAAAGAGGAAGGTTAGGATCATGTGAAACATCAGAAGGAAAGAGGAAAGATAAAAATGGACTGTATAACTCAATGAAACCTAGGGTGCTCAATGATTGTGATAAAAGATACAAATATGTTCTAACATGAGGGAGAACAGATGAATGCCAACATTGCAAGGTGTTAAAAATGGGATGGGATGGGGGAAAATACAATCAATGCAAACTAGATACCATAGTTAACAGAAACAGTGTATTATGCTGCCTTTAATATAACATAGGCAATACACCAAAGCTAAATACATTGGGTTGGGGGATATAGGGTAAGGGTATGGAACCCTTGGCATTGGTGATGTTGTCTGACTTTATTCCACTTTAGTTTAATGCTATCTTTCCTTTTGTTGCTTGCTAGCTGTCATGTTGTTTGTTTTCTTTTGTTTTTCTCTCTTTTTTATTTTTCTCTTGTCTCTCTAACTTCTTCGACTCTTCCTCCTCCTTTGTGGAAGAAATGGAGATGTCCTTGTATAGATAGTGATGATGGTGGTGAATACATAAATATGTGACTATACAGGGAACCATTGACTGTTTACTTAGGACAGAAAGTATGGTGTGTTGGCAAAACCATCTTAAAAATGGGGTGATGAAGAAATATTTAGGGCACCATATTGAGTGAAATAAGACAGACACATAAGGACAAATATTGCAGGGTCTCACTGACAGGAAGTGATTATAATATGTAAGCTCACAGATATGAAATGTAAGTCATCAAGATAGAGAATGAGGATAAAGATGGGGAGTGGTTGCTTATCATGAGCAGAATGTTCAACTAGGTTGAACTTAAATGTTTGGAAATGGACAGAGGTGATGGTAGCACATTGTGAGAATAACAGTGCTGAAGGATGTGTGAATGTGGTAGAAAGGGGAAGCTCAGAGTCACATATTTCACCAGAAGGAAAGTTGAAAGTTAAAAGATGGAAATATCTAAAACAGTGAATCTAGCAGTGAGCAATGTCTGTGATTCACTCTACAAACATTAGAAATCTGTCTCATGAATTAGAACAAATATATGACAGTATAACTAGAAGTTAATAATAGAGGGGCATACAAGAAAAAAAATACCTATTGTAAACTATATACTACAGTTAGCAGTATTTTAACATTCTTTCATCGACAGTGACAATTGTACTATACCAATACTATGAATCAGTAATGGAGGGGTGGTGATTAGGCATATGGGAGAATTTGAGTTTCCTTTTTTGTGTGTCTTTATTTCTTTTCTGGAGTAATGAAAATGTTATAAAAATTGAAAAAAAATTAATTGTGGTGATAGATGCACAGCTGTATGACGGTGCCATGGACGATTGTACACTTTGGATCTTTGAATAATTGCATGGTATGTGAACAATCTCAATAAAAAAAGAAAAAAAAATGGTGCTAATTTTTCTCTAAGTATTTGGTAAAATTATCCAGTGGAGCTATATGGGTATGGAGATTTTATTTTTAGAGAGCTTATTAATTAAATATTCATTTTTTCATAAATATGGTGCTAAGAAGGTTACAATTTCATTTTGGTTGGATTTTGGAAGCTTGTTGTTTTCAAGGAATTTGCTCATTTATTCTAATTCGTAAATTTATTTGTGTAAATTTTTCATAGTATTACACTATTATCCTTATATGGCTACAAGATCTGTAGTGTTACCTGTTTTATTGTTGTTATTAGTGATTTTCATCTTGTTCTTTTTCATTTGTCAGTCTTTTAGAGGATTTTTCCATTTTTAATTTTTTTTGGAAAAGTCATCTTTTGTTTCATTTATTTCTCTATTGTTTTCATTATTTTCAATGTCTTTGATTTCTATTTTTATTTTAATTACTTCATTCCCTCTGCTTGCTCTGTTTATGTAGCTCTTTTTTTTGTATAGTTTCTTGAGGGAGAAACTAAAAATTAATTGATTTGAAGCTGTTCTTTTCTCTAACATTCCCATTTAGAGACACACATTTTCCTCCTAAAACTGTGTTTAGCTGTATCTCATATATTGTTATGTTGTATTTTAATTTTAATTGAATTTTATATATCTTTTTTAATTTGAGGTTTCCTTTTTTACAAGTGATTGTTAAAAGTGTGTTGTTTTGCTTCTGATTCTTTGAATAATTTTGTTTTTGTTCTCTGTTATTGACTACAAATTTGAATCCTATATAGTTAGGAAACATACTGTGGTTTCAGCTATGTAAATTCAGGTTGAAATTTCTTTCTTGAGCCATGATATGGTCTATCTTGGAGACTATTACAAGGGCCCTTGAAAATAACATATATTATGCTATTATCAAAAGGAGTGCTCTGTAGATGTGTAGATGTTGATTAGATCATGTTGCTTCATTGTGTTCAGTTCTATAACTTTGCTAGTTTTCTGTTTAGTATTTCTATTATTTGCTGAGAGGTGGGGATTGAAATTCTGTTATAACTGTGTATTCTCTAATTCTTCATCCAGTTCCATTCACTTTTGTTTTATGTATTTTAAAGCACTTTTTTTTTGGTGCCCGAATATTTACAATCACTGTCGTCTTTTTATCATTGCATTATGTCCTTTGTTTTCCCCAGTGATTTTCTTTGCCCTAAGGTCTAGTTAACCTGATATTAACATAGTAATTTCTAATTTTTTTTGACTGATGTTAGCATGACGTATCTTTTTCCAAATTTTTACTTTCAACTTAAATTTGTCACATTTGAATTGAGTTTCTAATAGGCAGTATATAGTTTGTCTATGCATTTTTATCCACACTCTTCTGAACTCTTTTACTTGCATGTTATTGCACTATTTATATTTAAAGTAATTATTGATATATTAGAGATTACATCCGCTTTTTTGTTATTTTGCTCTTCATGTTTATCATTTAAAAAAATTTCTGTAGGTTATTTGAATATTTTTAAGGATTCATTCTTGTTTTAAATACAGCATACTGTATAGAACTCCTATAGCAAATGATTTTGTTAAAAGTTTTGTTTCAACAATCAAAAATGTTTAGGAAGCTTGTGAGAAGGCTAATGTGATAGTTTGGATTTGTTATGTACCCCAGAAAAGCTTATGTTCTTTTAATCCAATCTTATGGGGGCAGATCTATTGTGGGTGGGACCTTTTGATTAGGTTGTTTCCATGGAGATGTGATTCCACCCATTTGTGGTTCATCTTAATTGCTTTGCTGGAGAGGATAAAAGGAAGAGACATTTGGAAGAGAGCTCAGAGTATCTGGGACAAAAGCCCAGAGACATTTTGGAGAAAGCCAGGGAAACTAGAAGCTAAACCTAGGAGAGGACCAGCAGACTCTGGCCATGTGCCTTCTCATGTGACAAAGGGACCCCAGACACCGTTAGCCTTTCTTCAGAGAAGGTGTCATCCTGTTGATGCCTTAACTAGGACATTTTCTTGGCCTCAGAACTATAAGTCTGTGAACAAATAAACCCCCATTGTAAAAGCCAATCCACTTTTGGTATATTGCATTCCAGCAGATTTAGCAAACTGAAACAGAAAGTCTACTATAATTTTGTCTATTTTTATACCATTCATTGTTCTTCTTTCTTTGTGAAATTTCCAGCCTTATTGTTACCCTTTCCTTTTTACTTAGGAATATTTTTCTTGCCATTCTTTAATGATAGACCTGCTAGAGACAATTCTCTTAGTATTCTTTCATTTGTGGAAGTGTTTATTTCTCCTAATTCCTGAAGTATACTTTTGTCAGATACATTATTTGTGGCTGACACATTTTTTCAGTACTTGAAAATATTGTATCATTTCTTTCAAATCTTCATTGTTTCAGATAATTCAACTGTCATTTAAAAAGATGCTCCCCTGTAAGTACTGGATTGTTTCTATCTTACTGTTTTCAAGGTTTTTTTGTCTTTAGTTTTAAAAATCTTAATTATGTTGTGGTTTGGCATGAATTTCTTTGAGTTTATCTTATTTGAGGTTTTCTCACATTCTTTAACCTAAGAATTCATAACTTTTGCCTAATTTAGGAATTTTGTGCCATTATTTATTCAAATACTTTTTCAGGTCTTCTTTCTCTTCTTCTGGGACCATAAAAATATGAATACTAGGTATCGTATTGTTGTCTCATACCTCATAGAGTCTCTGTTTATATATATTTAGTCTAATTTTCTTTACTTATAAGATCAAGTACATTTTATTGATCTTGTTTACCAAATCTATCTTGTCATCTCTGCTCTCCTATTAAGATGATCATCAACTATTTTATAGCATTGTAATTTTCAGTTATATAATTTCCACTTGCTTTTTTCTTATTCTATTCCTTTGCTAACATTTTCTTTTTTTTTTTTTTCAGGGAATTCATAATTACTTGTTGAAGCAACTGTATGCTGGTTCATTTAAAAACTTTTTCTTTGATAGATTTATGATCTGCATTATCTCAGAAATGGCATTAGTTGATTGTCTTTTCTCATTCAAATTGTGATTTTCTTGGTTCTTGATATATTTTCAATTTTATTCTGGATATTTTGGAAATTTGCTAATATACTCTTGATCCTATTTGAATCTTCTATTTTAGTGCATAGTTACTCTGTTTACATTTAGCATGTAGATTCTAGTTTATTTTGTGGACTGTAGTTCCAATGACAATTTACCTTCTGGAAACAGCAAGGAATTCTGATCTGATTAGCTCCTTTTGCTTAACTTCACCTCCTGCTATAATCCTGCTGGATCCTTTTGTCAGTAAATAAGGGTTCAGAGATTCAGTACCTGATATATATTCTGACACTGGATGGAGGGCAGAGAGATGCTGGATCTGGAACTTCTTCTGCCATTTTGGAAGGCCAGGAGACATGAGAGCTGATGAGGCTGCACCTGTAGGAGTAGAGGCCACATGCTGCTACCTGGGGGCGGGGGGGCAGGGGATGTATGAGTGTGCTTGAAATCATTTGCCACTGCAGCAGGCAGATAGTCTGTTTTTGCAAATGGGCATGGACCATGATGTAGGCTAGTCTACACAGGTTTCAATATACCCTGTGCTGTGAGTTGATAGTCCTCCTGCTCTTGGTGGTTGTGGGGTAAAATAAAGGGTAGTGTCTAGGTCTGCTGGAGCTGCTCCTTGAAAAACATCTGGTCATTACTGCTGCTGTGAATGGATCTCATCATTAAGCAATGCAATTCCCTTGTGAGGCTTCCCCTTGCCCAATCCTTTACCCAGAGGCAGCAGACTTTTACAGTTTGTTCTTGTATTTATTGTTGTTTGTTTTGTTTTCCTTGCTCTCTGAATGCATGCTAGTCATTCCAGAGTACAGTCCTTTCTGATGCAGAGTTCAGTGCATATAAGAGAATAAAAGAAAACACAAGATAAACTTAACCAAGGATGTAAAGGACTTGTACAAGAAAACTAGAAAACATTGCTAAAAGAAATCAAAGAAGACCTTAAACATAGAAAGACATTCTGTGTTCATGGATTAGAATGCTAAATGTTTTTAAGATGTCAATTCTCCCCAAATTGATCTACAGATTCAATGCAATACTAAACAAAATACTATCAGACTACATTACAGAAATGGTGTCAGTTTTATTTGGAAGGGTAAGGAGTTTCAAATATTTAAAAACATCTTGAAAAAGAAGGAAGTGGGAGGTATCACACTTTCAGACTTTAAAGCATACTATAAATCCACAGTGGTCAAAACAGCATGGTACTGCATAAAGGTAGACATATTGATGAATGGAATTGAATTGAGAGTTCATAAATTTATACACAGATCTATAGTCAATTGAGTTTTGACAAGGCTTCCAAGCCCATTCAACTGGGACAGAGCAGTCTTTTCAATAAATGGTGTCGGAAGAACTATATATACAAAACCAAAAGAGTGAAAGAGGACCCCTATCTCACACCATATACACAAATTAACTCAAAATGGACCAAAGACCTAAATATGATAACCAGTGCCATAAACTTCTAGAAGAAAATATAGGGAAACATATCCAAGAGCTAGTGACAGGCAGTGGTTTCTTAGACTTTAAACCCAAAGCAAAAGCAGTGAAAGAAAAAAATAGAGAAGTGGAATCTCCTGAAAACTGGATACTTCAATGCTTCAAACGACATTGTCAAAAGGGCAAAAAGGTAACCAAATCAATGGGGAAAATATTTAGAAGCCAGATATCTGATAAGGGTTTGATATCCAGAATATATAAAGAAATCCTAAAACTCAACAATAAACAGATAAACAACCCAATTAAAAAATGTGCCAAAGCCTTGAATAGGCATTTTCCTAAAGATGAAGTACAGATGGCTAAAAACACATGAAAAGATGCTGAGCTACACTAGCTGTTAGGGAAATACAAATCAGAACCACAATGGCCACTATTAAACAAGTAAGGCAACTACAAGTGTTAGAGAGGATGTGGAGAAATTGGAATACTTAATGCTGGTGGGAATGTAAAATGGTACAGCTGCTGTGGATGGTTTGGTGGTTCCTTAGGAAGCTAAGTAAAGATTCTTCTTATGATCTGGCAATCCCACTACTCAGATTATACACAAGAAGATCTGAAAGCAAGGATGCTAACAGACATTTGCACACTGATGTTCATAGTGCCATTATTCACAATTGCCAAAAGGTAGACTTAACCCAAGTGTTTATCACCAGATGAATGGATAAACAAGGTGTGATATATACATATGATGGAATATTATTTGGCAGTAAGAAGGAATGAAGTCCTGAAGCATGCAACAATATGTATTGACCTTGTAGACATTACGTTAAGTGAAATAAGTCAGACACAAAAGGATAAAATATTGTATGATCTCATTATATGAACTAATTATAATATGTAAACTCATAGACATAAAATATAGAATCACCAGGGTATAGCATAAGGCTAAGAATGTGAAGCAGTTGCTTAATATGTGCAGAATGTTTAACTAGGTTGAAGTTAAACTTTTTGAAATGGAAAGAGGTGATGGTAGCACATTATTGTGAGAATAAGTAGCAGTGCTGAATGGTGTGTGAATGTGGTGGAAATGGAAAGTTTTGAGACATGTATGTCACCAGAAGAAAGTTGGAGTTTAAAACATGGGAATGAGAAATGCAATGAATCTTGTGTAGAAAACATCCATGATTAACTGTGCAAATATAAAAAAGTTCTTTCATGAACTAGAACAAATGTATGACACTATTACAAGTAGTTAATAATAAGGGGGTATATTGGAAAAAATGTACCAATTGCAAAATATGGACTATAGTTAAGAGTAATATTTTAACACTCTTTCATTAACAGTAACAAATGTACTACTCCAATGCTATGGGTCAATAATATGGGTCAATAATAATGGGGGGAAATGTATATGTGAGCATTTGGGTTTCCTCTTTTATCTTTATTTCTTTTCTGAGGAAATGAAAATGTTCTAAAATTGATTATGGGGTTGTATGCACAACTCTGTGATGATACTGTGAGCTAGGAATTGTATACTTTGGATGGTTTGTATGGTGTGTGAATATGTATCAATAAAACTGCATAACAGAAGAAAAACAAAGAAGAGGGATTGTAGGAAGAAGGGAGAATAAATATCTCCAGGATTCAGTCCTTTCAACAGAACAACTATGAAGTAGTTTACCATTAAACAATGCATATCTTTCATTCTTGGGGCAGGCTGCTGTGGACATCAGTCCCTGGTTAGCTCCTGAATGAAAGGGACATAAAAATGCTCTTCCCCAAGACCAGGGTTTGGCATGGCCAATCACTGATCACAACTTTTGATCAGTGACTTTGGTCTTTGTGGCCCAGCTCTGAGGACAGCTACTCTTCTAATAGCCCTAGACAAAGGTGGTAGATGAGAAGATTTAAAGATGGCACACTTCCTTGGGCTATAAGGGACATATCAAGGGCTGCAGTTTATGGGCAGATCAAGAAAGCTCAGCTTTAGGGAGCTGGGGGAAAATATCATTGCATCCTTCCTGATACTGATCTCAGGGATTTTGGAGACTGTAGGTTCTCCCTTGGTGGGTCCCTGGTCCTTTTTCATTTGAGAAAGACTGACAAGAGAAACTCATGTTGGGCATGAGAATTTGCCTGACAGATGACAGCAGCCTTTGAGAAGGGAAGAAACTACAGAGGCTGATAGCACAGGGCAAAGTCTTGACTGCTTTAAACATCTGGGTGAAGGAGGTTTGTCTCCTAGGAAATAGAGGGGATATTCAAACTCCTATAAATGGGGGGAAGTCCACAACAATTAAGAAGCACAAGCCCAGGACAAGATACAAACACAAAAGAAGACAGTGAAGACAATGCACACTGGATATTTTGGCATACCTTCCTGATAGAAGGGCTGAAGCTCAAGAAAATCTCTGCCTATCACCAGCTGGTTACAAAATCAAGAAACAGACATCTCAGGGAATAAAACACAGAGTTAACATTGTAAACTATTGAAATGTACAGCGTGCAACAAATCATGCATTGTAAAGAAACAGGAAATGATGCCCCATATAAAGGAAAAGGATCAAAATCCAGAAAACAACAAAGAAGACCAGAATGTGGACATACTGAGAAAAGGAGAGGAAACAATGAACGAGCAATATGAGAATCTTAGTAAAGAGATAGAAAATTTTAA
The DNA here is from genome assembly GCF_015220235.1 of Choloepus didactylus. Lineage (NCBI taxonomy): Eukaryota > Metazoa > Chordata > Mammalia > Pilosa > Megalonychidae > Choloepus > Choloepus didactylus. The sequence goes on along the minus strand of NC_051317.1, from coordinate 21,320,012 downwards.
ATGGAGCCAAAGAGAAGCATGGGAGTTGAGGACCGCAATAGCTGAAATGAAAAATTCCCAGGAGGGTTTCTAGAGCAGATTGGAGCTAGCAAAAGAAAGAATCCATGAACTCAAAGATAAAACAACTGAAATGAATCAGTCTGATGAAAATTTTGCCAGTTTGAAGCCATTTTGTACCCCAGAAGGGTTCTGTTAATTCAATCTAGTGGTTGGGATATTGTGATTATACTATTTACATGGAGATGTGACCCCACCCATTAAGGTTGAGTCTTGGTTAGTTTAATGGAGTCCTTAAGAGAACTGAGAGCTGACACAGACCCAGATGTTGGGAGGTGGAGATGGAAAGACATTTGGAAGTCCTCTAGAGCAATGAGTAAATAGCCAGGAACAACTACTAAATAGCCCAGAACAACTGTTGGGGGACATCTGTGACAGGGCACACATCATACACCAGTATGAAATGGGTGGAATGGCTGAGATTTCAGCATATGTAAGTAAAGCTCCCCAACTGCAGAGTTGTCACCCCTCCCCCCATTGACATGGCAGGCTGAGTTGGAACACTTCCTTGTGGAAATAAGAACTTTTCTAGGAGTAAGGGAAAGTAACACAAAGTTCCAATTGTAGTTTTAATTAACAAATTTGAACTACTGAATACAAGCTACAAGCAGAAAAGGAACCCTGAGGTCTCTCCTAGCACAGAGGAGGCAGGGCTGATGGAAAAAAAAATTAATAAATAAATGAGATACCTGAGCTCATAAAACTGGAAAGTGGCTGTGTTCCAAGAAAAGGGGCACAAAGAACCAGTACCAGCTCTGATCTACCAGCAAAACTAGGGACTGCAGACTGATTCTGAAAAGGGGATTTATTTATTTTTCTTTTTTTTTTCCCCATTCTACATAGCTCATTAGAGAAAGCCTCAGGTATTTTCAATTGTCAGTACTGACCCAGGCAAAGATAGAGTTAAGAGAGTCAGAGAGACAAAGGAGCAATTCAACTGTAGGAGACAATTCCCTAAAGGGTGTATCTTCCCTAAGAAAGGGGTGTGGGGCCCAGCTCAAGTGGCTTACCTCCCTCAGAGAATTCAGACTCCAGGGCCTGGGGAGACAGTGGGCAGAAACAACTTAAGCTTGGCTTCTTACGGCCTAGGTTCCTGACTATGACAGAGTCCACCAAGAATTAAAGGCACCAAACATCTTTATACCAGTGGGAACTGCAGGCTGACAATTACCACCTGCTGGACAGGATAGGAAAAGCACAGAGTCTAGAGGCTTCACAGGAAAGTCTGAGAAACTGCTGGGTCTCATCTTCAGGGAAACTTGATACTGATTACACTTTCCTCCTGAGACCTGGTTCCATCTGGTCTGGGAAAATCTGGTGTAATTAAGGGAACCAGATGCCTGGACAACTAAAAATCATGAGTCACACTAGAAAAAACAAAAATATGGCCCAGGCAAAGGAACAAACACACTTCAACAACTAAGCTTAAATGACTAATTAAAGAGGTTCCAACAAATCTTGTAAATAAAATCAGTGATCTGAAGGAAAACGTGGCAAAAGAGATGAAAGATATAAGAAGACACTGGATGAATCCATATGCTTGAAAAAACAATTGGCAGCTCTTATGGGAATAAAAGGCAAAATAGAAGAGATGAACAACACAATGGAGACAAACAACGGCAGATTTGAAGAGGCAGAAGAAAGGATTCATGAACTGGAGAACAGGCATCTGAAATCCTACACACAAAAGAACAGAAGGGGAAAAGAATGGAAAAATATGAGCAGCATCTCAGGGAACTGAATGACAACATGAAGCTCAAGAATATACATGTCATGGGCGTCCCAGAATGAGAAGAGAAGGGAAAAGGGGCAGAAACAATAATGGAGAAAATAATCACGGAAAATTATGCATCTCTTATGAAAGACATAAAATTACAGAGCCAATAATTGCAGCATACACAAAACAGAATAGATCCAAACAGATTCTTAACAATCAGATTTATCAAATGTCAAAGACAAAGAGAGAATCTGAAAGCAGCAAGAGAAAACTGATCCATCACATACAAGGAAATATCGATAAGACTATGTGCAGATTTCTCAATAGAAACCATGAAGGAGAGAAGGCAGTGATATGATATATTTAAGACACTGAAAGAGAAAAACCAGCATCCAAGAATCCTATATCTGGCAAAAATGTACTTCAAAAATGAGGGAGAGCTTAAAACATTATCAGGAAAACAGACTCTGAGAGAGTTTGTGAACAAGATATATGTTCTACAAAAAATATCAAAGGGAACACTGCAAGAAGTTAGGAAAAGATGGGAGAGAGAGAGTTTTAGAGAAGAGTGTAGAAATGAAGACTATAAGTGAAGGTAAAAAGAGAGACAGAAAAAATAAATTAAGGCAAGGCATAATGAAATCCAAAAGACAGAATGGTAGACAGTAGACATTACATTGAGGGAAATTAGCCAGAAAAAGAAGGTATGGTCTCACTAATATGAACTAACATTAATGAGTGAACCTGGAAAGTTTGAGACACTGGTTATCAGGAGATAAAAAGAGGGTAGAGATCAGATTATCTGATATTGAAGGACTACAGAATGTTCAACAGGATTGACTTATAGGTCCAGAAACAGATAGCACAACACTATGTGATGGTAGCACAATATTTTAAGTACTCTGAACAAAGATGAGTGTGCATATGGGTGAAAGAGGAAGGCTAGGGGCATCTAAGATAACAGAAAGAAACATAGAACTTACAGTCTGGGATTATATAAATATAACTTAGAATGGTTAATGATGGTGATTAAGTGTACTGATATAAGAATGATTTTATATGAGAGAGAACAAAAGAATGTCAACTTTGCAAGGTGTTAAAAATGGGATAGTAATGGGGAAAAATACAGTCATTGTAAACTAGAGTCTATAATTAACAATAACCTTTCAATATGCTTCCATTAATTGTAACAAAGACAATATACCAAAAATAAATATCTGTAAGAGAGGGATACAAGGGAATGGTGTGGGATTCTTGGGGTAGTTGTGGTTGTCTGAAATTTTCATTACATTTCATGTTATTTTATTTTTTCTATCTTTTTTTATTCTTAATTTTTTTCTTCCCTTCCTCTTTCATTGAAGAAGAAATAGAAATGTCCTCATATATATTATGATGGTAAATGCATAACTATGTGATTATACCAGGGTCATTGTTTACTTAAGATGGATTTTATGGGGTGTGAATAAAACAGTTTAAAAATAAACAGAGGGATACAAGTGCTGGAGAAAATGTGGAGAGAGGGATGTACCTATTTACTTTTGGTGTGGAAGTGGAATGGTGCAACCCAGGTGGAGGGCAATGTGGTGGTTCCACAGGAAGTTAAGTATGGGGTTGTCATATGGTCCTGCAACTGTGTTATTGGTTGTATACTGGGAAGAGCTGAGAACTGTGAGTGGGGACATGAGTGGACATTTGCACACTGGTGTTTGTTGTAGCAGTATTCATGATTTGCAGTGGTTAGAGGTGACCTGAAAGTACATTGATAAACTAAAGGGTGAGTTGCTACAAGAAGGAATGAAGCTGCGAGATATGCAACTTGGTGAGTGGACATTGAGGACAGTATATTGAGTGAAATTAGCCAGAAATGAAAAGACAAACATTATAACACCTCACTAATATGGACTGACAATAGTGTGCAAATTCTGAGAATTGAATCTGGGAGCATGGGTTATTTGGGGAAGTCTTATTGTAAAGGTTCCTAGATTGTAAGTGCTTATAGCAGTAACAATTATTCATGAGTTCTAACAGTGATTCCTAAATTCTGAAATGCTGAGCTATTTGTGTGTGACCTGGTCAGAACCTGCAACTCTGGATAACTATGTGGTGCCTGGGATTGGAGCCAGATTTTGGCAGCTGTGAGTGTTAGCCTTGTCCCATGCAGCAACTGTTAAAGAGGCTGAAAAGGAGATCAGATTCTGATTGGAGATATGAACAAAATGAACATGAGATTTGGGACAGATCAGACTAAATGGTAGAGGATGATATTAGCTGTGTTTTAAAACTTTTGGCTTCTGTGTGGGACCAAAAGAAGAGATGTTTATTTGGTGCAAAATATATATTTTCTGTAGCACAATATATAAATTAACTTGTATGGTCAGTTCACTCAAACACCATAATTACATGCAACCTTGAACAGGGAAAGAGATCTGGTTGGTTTGTACAGGTTAGCATGAAGCCCTGATACATCCCAGAGTAATTTGGGCTGAGAATAAAAAGTATTTGCTGTACTCCCTTGAGGGACTGGGGGAATATGTGGAATTATTAAACTTCCCCACCTGGGGAATTAATGATATTCTCACAAGCATGGGGTCTACAAGTTTAGTAGGCTGAGCCCTCAATCATGGGGCATGCTCTTATGAAGCTTGTTACTGCAACAGAGAGGCTAAGCCTACTTATAATTTTGCCTGAGGGTCACCCCAGAGAACTTTTATTGCTCAGATGTCAACTCTCTGTCTAAGCCAACTCAGCAGGTAAACTAACTGAACTCCCCACTATGTGGGACATGACACCCCGGGCTGTAAATCTCTCAGACAACATGGAACATGACTCCTGGGCATGATCCTGGCCTTAGTATCATGGGATTGAGAAAGTCTTGTACAAAAGGGGGAGAAGAAATGAATCAAAATAAAGTTTCAGTGGCTGAGAAATTTCATGTGGATTTGCTAGGTCATTCCAGAGGTAACTTTTATGCATTAATTAAACCATTTTATTTTTTAGTTTATTAGAAGAGCTGGAAGGAAATACCTGAAACTGTTGAACTGCAATCCAGTAGCCTTGAATCTTGAAGGTATCATACAACTATATAGCTTATATGACATGACTGTATGACTGTGAAAACCTTATGGCTCACCCTCCCTTTACCCAGTGTATACACAAATGAGTAAATGGGGATAAAAAGTAATGAATAAGGGGGTAGGAGGGGTACAGGATACTTTGGGTGTTCTTTTTCTCTGTAATTTTTGTTCTTTTTTTATTTTTATTTTCCGAAGTAATGAAAATGTTCAAAAATTGATTGTGGTGGTGAATGCACAACCATATGATGATACTGTGAGCAATTACACACTTTGAATGATTTATAGTATGTGAATTCATTTCAATAAAATTGCATTAAAAAACAGGCCATAATAAACCATATAATTTGGGGGGCAAGCTAGGTGATAAGTAGAGAAAAGTAAAAAAATAAATGATTAGGATACAGGGGGGATGGTGATCTGGAAGGGTCCTGCAGAGAGGGTTTGTAGTGCTGGCAATGTTCTGTTTATTGACCCAGGTGGTGGCTCCCATATATTCACATAACTGTTGCTATAATAAATGTATTTTTACATATTTTTGTACATTTATATTTCACAATAAAGTTTGAAATAAGGGTAATATGAACAAAAGGTGGACTCAAACTATTTAGAAAATACCATTTAAACAATATACTAAGTATTTCAACTTGTGCAGTAAAGACAAACTATACTCAAAAGTGCATACCTTTACATGAATTTATTGAAAAAGCAGTGTTAAATCACACAGATACAATAAATAATAAAAGCAAAGGAAAATGAAAGAAAGACATTTGGAGATGCTAAGCTAAAAGATGAAGCCCAGAGTTTGCCTTGGAAAAGCTAAGTGAGGACCCCCAAATACTTACAGAGAAATGCCCTGGGAGAAACAAACAAGTACACATAGAAGCTGAGAGAGAGGAGCTAAGACAGAAGCCCAGAGACATTTTGGAGAAAACCACTGGAATCAGAAGCTGAAAGCAACACAACATGGGAGCAAAGACCAACAGATGCCAGCCACGTGCCTTCCCAGCTGACAGAGGTGTTCTGAACAGCATAGGCCTTTCTTCAGTGAAGGAATCCTCTTGATGCCATAGATTGGACACATTTATGACCTTAGAACTGTAAATTCTTAACCTAATAAATCCCCTTTATAGAAGCCAATCCATTTCTGTTATATTTTATTTCCAGCAGCTTTAGCAAACTGGAACATCAGAAAGAAAAATGAATTACAAAAAGCAAAAATAGTCTAAAGACACTTCTGGAACACCATCAAGCACAGCAATATAGGCATTATGGGAGTCTCAAAAGGAGACTCAGTTAAAGGACATTTGGGCTGTTTGGGACATTGGCAATCATGAATAATGCTGCTATAAACATTGGTGGCAAGTGCCTGTTCATGTCCCTGCTTTCAGTTCTTCTGCGTATATATCTAGTAACTGGATTCCTGGATCATGAGGCTATTCTATACTTAGCTTCCTTAGGATTCAGCAAACTGCCTTCAAGCATGGCTGCACCATTCTATGTTTGCAACAACAGTGAATAAGTGTACTTCTTTCTCCACTACCTCTCCAACACATGTAGTTTTCTGTTTTTTTGTTTGATAATGACCATTTTGTGGTTTTGATTTGCATTTCCCTAATGACTAGTGATGTTGAGCATCTTTTCATATGTTTTTAAGCCACTTGTATTTCTCTTTGGAAAAGTGTCTATGCATGTCTTTTGCCCATTTTGTTTTTTTTTTTTTTTTTTTACTTTTGTTGTTGAGTATTAGGGTCTCTTTATATATTCTGGATATTAAACCCCTATCAGAAATATGGTTTCCAAATATTGTCTCTCATTGAGTAGGTCGCCTTTTTACTTTCCTGACAAAGACTTTTGATGCACATAAGTATTCAATTTTGAGGAAATCCCATTTTTCTCCTTCTCTCATTGCTCATGCTTTGTCTCTAAGGTCCAGGAAACCACTTCCTATCAGAAAATATTTAAGATAGTTCCCTTTATCTTCTTTATTTATTTATCTCCTTTATTTTGGAGGGGTCAGAAATTATTTTCCCTTTCCAAATTCTGATTTTGTTTATTATCATCCTCTCTCTTCTTTTCTTTATCAACCTAGCTAAGCGTCCATTGATTTTATTAATTTTCTCAAATAATCAGCTTCTGGTTTTGTTGATTCTATTGTTTCAATGTTCTCAATTTCATTTATTTCACTTCTAATCTTTGGTATTTGTTTTCTTGTTTTGGCATTGGAGTTAGTTTGCTGTTATTTCTCTAGTTCCTCCAAGTGAGCAGTTAAGTCCTTGATTTTTGCTCTTTCTTCTTTTTTAATATACGAATTTATGGCAGTAAATTTCTCTCTCAGCACTACCTTCACTTCATCCATAGGTTTTGATATGTTGTGTTCTCATTTTCATTTGCATTGAGATATTTACTGACTTATCTTGTAATTTATTCCCTGATCCCTGGTGTTTTAAGAGTGTGATATTTAGCTGCCATGTATTCGTGAATTTTCCTGCCCTCTGCCTGTTACTGATTTCCAGATTCATTCCATTATGATATGAGAAACTGTGTTGTATAATTTCAATCTTTTTATATTTATTGAGACGTACTTTGTGATTTAATATGTTTTCTATCTTGGAGAATTATCTAAGCACTTGAGGAAAATGTGTATCCTGTTGCTGTATAGTGCAATGTTGTGTAAATGTCTAAGTCTAGTTCATTTATCATATTATTCAAGATCTCTGTTACCTTATTGATCTTCTGTCTAGATGTTCTATCCATTGATCAGAGTGATGTATTAATGTCTCCAACTATTACTGTAGAGATGACTACTTCCTTCAGTGTTGTCAGTGTTTGCCTCAATGTAGTTTGGGAATGATTGTTCATCATCTCAGATGAATTGTCCATTTTATTAATATATAGTCTCCTTTGTCTCTTTTAATTGTTTTACTTTTGAAGTCTAAATTTTCTGATATTGCCCTAGCTACCCCTGCTTTTTTTTGGTTGTTATTTGTGTGAAATGTCTTTTCCAAACTTTCACTTTCAACCTATTTTTGTCCATGGGTCTAAAGTGATTCTCTTGTAGAAAGCATATTGATAGATCTTGTTTTTTAATCCATTCTACCCATCTATGACTTTTGATTGGGGAGTTTAATCTATTAATATTTAATATTACTACTGTAAAGGCAATTACTTCAACCATTTTATCCTTTGGATTTTATGTGTTATAACATTATTTTTCTCTTTTTACCCCTTTAAATATGCTTACTGATAATCTTTATTTCTACAACCCTTCAAATCTCTGTCACCTGTCTTTTCCTATCAGCCTGCAGCAGTCCATTTAACATTTCCTGTGGAACAGGTCTCTCGTTCACAAACCCTCTCATTGTCTGTTTATAAATATTTTTATTGTTAAATATAACATATATACAGAAAAGTGATAACTTTTAAAGTGCAATTTAACAAATAAAGTCTCCCTCATTTTGAAGGACACTTTGCCAGATATAGAATTCATGGTGTGGCAGTTTTTCTCCTTTAGTATCTTAAATATATCATACAACTGCCTTCTCTCATCCATGGTTTCTGCTGAGAAATCTGCAATTAGTCTTATTGAGCTTCATTTTTCCATGACAGATCACTTATCTCTTGTGCTTTCAGAATTCTCTCTTAGACTTTTGACAATATGATTAATAAGTGTTTGGGAGTAGCTCTATTTGGATATATTCTGTTTTTGTTGTGCTGCTCTTCTTGAACATGTAATTTCGTCTTTCAAAAGAGTTGGGAAATTTTCAATGATTATTTCTTCCATTATTCTTTCTGTCCCTTTTCCCTTCTCTTCACCTTCTGGTATACCAAAACCTGTATATTTGTGTGCTTCATGTTGCAATTCAATTTCTTGAAATCCTGCTTAAATTTTTTTCCATTCTTTTCTCTCTCTGTTCTTTTGTGTGTAGGATTTCAGATGTTGTATCCTCTAGTTCATTAATCCTTTCCTCTGCCTCTTCAACTCTGCTGTTTTATGTCTCCATTGTATTTTTCACCTCTTCTACTGCATCTTTCATTCCCATAAGTTTTATAATTTTTGCAAGCTTCTGAGTTCTGTATGGGCACTCAGTGTCTTCTTTATATCCTTCATATCTTTGCCTTCAACTCATTTTAATTGATTTAGAAAATTTATTTGAACATCTTTAGTTGTTTCAACTCTTGTATCTCAGATGAGGTGTAAGTTTATTCCTTTGACTGGGCCATATGTCCATGCTTCCTGTATGTGACATGATTTTTTTACTGGTGTTCTTGACATCTGATTTTTTTGGATTATTCTGCATGTTTTTTTTTTCTCTTTTGTTAGGGTTTTCTTGTTCATTGGCTTTGTTCTCCAACTGTTCTTTGACATTTGGTTGAACTTATTCTAGGCCTGTAGCATAGCTTCTAAGTGATCAGAATTTTTCAGCTCTTATTTGCCTGATTCTTGCTTTGTCTATAAGGAAATATTTTGAGATTGTCCTTTTTGTGCAGTTGTTTTACCCCAAGGTAATAGCTTTCTCTTCCATCTTCCTCCTCAAGGCTGTAGACCTCCTCTCTGTTTTGTTTGGTTTTCATCTCTAAATGTTTTTAACACTCTTTTTATGTTTCCTCTAGCAACTTATACCTGGAGGGCTGCCTCTGGGAGTAGAGTCTTCCCAGACAGGATTGATCAATCACTGAGGTGTCCCCAGAAAAACAGGTTCAGCACTCACAAAGGTGGTGTAGATCAGAATCAATTTTCCCTAGGGATGAGACCCAGCAGGGTGCCAGCCTTTCCTGTGAAGACTGTTGATTCTGTGCTTTTGCTGTCCTGCCTAGATGACACTTTTGAGTCACCTCTGCACAGGGCTAAAGTGGTACCTTTCCTTTAATTCTCAGCAGACCCCATTCCAGCCAGGGGTGTGGTGGAGACAGAGGTTGATGCTGAAGGTGGGCTTAAACTGCTTTTGCTTTCCAGCTCCTGGGTTCTGAATTCTCTAAATAACAGTCACTCTCTGTGTTAGATCTTGCCCCCACCTTTTTTATTCGTGAGGTAGCTTCTATTCATTTCCTTATTCCCTGCAAGCTCAAAAAGTTACAGGACTCTCAAGCAACCCCACTTACACCCTCTTGGTTGCATGTTTGAGACAGGCTGAGCTATGCTTTTTGTTGGTTGAGACTGTTACATGTTTGAGACAGGATGGGCTCTGCTTTTCATAGGTTGAAACTTTTGCTGATATTCCATCCCCTGAAGTCCACATCCTCTTAATGAAAGCTGCCACTTGTGCTGGTCCCTGCCACTCCCTTTTCTTGTGGAATATATACCTATTATGAAACTATCTCCTCAACCTGATTAGTTACTTTTTCTCTCAGTCAGCCCTACTGATCAATATCAATCCTAACACAATTATTTCAAAGGAAAGTTCCACATAAAGAGAAAAATCCAAAAAGCATTAAAATGACATACAATTCCTGAAAAAGGAAACCTTAATCAATTGCTTAATAGAAAGAAAGTTTGGGAGTACACATTAATAACATAAAGAAAATAATTTTGCAATTATTTAATTTATCATTAAAATGGGAGAACTGAAAGTCCTTTTCAGGTATTGAACAATACAGAAAATTTAGTACCAATAAAATCACTGAGAAAAAAATATTAGATATTGAACTTTCCTTGAAAGAACACAAGAAGTTAAAAGCTCAATGTGAAGTAAAATAAACAGATATGGCCAAACTATCAATTTCAAATTCTAATGTATCCTGATTCATAATTATTAATTAATGAATTTATCAATTAAAATAATATCAGTCATTACCTTAATAATCTGATACATAGCATATAATATATTAAATAATTATCATGGGAGAGAGACGATGGCAGATAAGAAGAGACAGGGAAAAAAGTGTTTCCATAAAAACAACTAGAAGAAAGACAGAAAGTGCTACAGAATACCAGTTCCAGCATTGTACTAGGTGGACAAGTTCTCCTAAATCCACAGGGACTGGGTACTGGGTGAAACTGAGAGACTGTGTTCAGAAACAAGAGAGTGAGACAGCTGGGGAACCAGCAGCCACACCACAGTTGGGAGAAACTGGGGGTTGGCATTTGGAAATATATTAGTTTAAAAATCCCAAAAGCAGCTGAAATCTGGCAGTGAGAGCTGTTTAGTTGAGTGGGCTGGAGAGTGCCTTCCATGCCCCAGACACCCACCTCAGTATCTAGTATGGACAATAGATGTTCACACACCAACAGCTAATTGTCCCAGAGCTAGGAAGGTGGAGGTCTGCTGGAGGGGGAATTCACCATGCCCCTTACAACCAAACTCTCAATGGGCTGGGAACACACCTGTGAGGGGCAGAGGCCCATAGCTTCTCTTAGAGACTTTGCTCACCTGTGACATTGTGCTGTCTTTCCCCTGCAGGAGCCCTTGGAAGCAGGAGCCATATAGAAGTCCCAGGGTTTCTACACCAATACCAGGGACTTGTGGGTCCATAGAAGAGAGAGACTGTGGGGAGACTGAGCTGAAGGTTTGGACTCCTGCAAGAGCTTTAAATCTCTAGGAACACCTGGGAGATTTGATTCTTAAAGCTGTCCTTCCTTCCTAACCACTCAGACACAACCTGCAAATTCAGGACAGGCAGCAGTAACTACACATGGAAATTTGGTGCACTGATGGTACCCCATAAGATTTGGACTCATGCTCACCACATAGAGACAAATTTGGGGAGAAATGGCTTGAGGCAAATGATGGATTAGGGGTGCCATCTTCTGGTAAGTCAGAGAAAGTACATTCCATCAAGCTGTAGCTCTGACAAATTAAAGATAATTCTTCAAATAATCCAGCATATTCTAAAAGAATCTTATCAAGATAGGCAAAAGCCAAGATGACAAAAACAACAGAAAATTTTAATGCATATGAAGAAACCAGAAGATACAGATAACCCAAAACTAAGCACTGAAATTAAAAAATCAGAGGATACACAGTACTTGGAGCAATTAACCAAAGAAATAATCACAAATAATGAGACTATGGCACAGAATAAAAAGAACATGAAGAAGACCCTAGAAGAGCAAAAGGAATTTGCAAGAGTAAATAAAAAAAATAGATGATCTTATGGAAATAAAAGGAACTTGATCAAATTAAAAAGATTCTGGATACACAGTATGAGATAAGAGGAAGTTGAGGAGAGAATCATAGAGCTGGAAGAGGGCAGAATGGAAAATGAAAGTACAAAAGAAAGAAGGGGAAAAATTTTAAAAATCAAAATAGATCTCAGGGATGATGACAACACAAAATATGCAAATATAAGAATCATTGATGTTCCAGAAGGGGAAGAGAAGGGCAAAGGTCTAGAAAGAGTATTCAAAGAAATTGCTGGTGAACACTTCCCAAACATTCTAAACAACATAAATAAACAAATCATAGATACCCAATGAACTCCAAACAGAATAAATACAAATGAAACCACTCCAGGACATATTCTGAACAAATTGTAAAATACTGAACAGAAGGAGCAAGTTCTGAAAGCAGCAAGAGAAAAGCAGCAAGAGAAAAACAATTCACATGGGAAACAGCATAAGACTAAGCAGTGACTATTTAGTGGCCACCATGTAGGTGAGAAGGCAGTGGTATGACGTGTATAAAATTCTGAAAGAGAAAAATTGCCAACCAAGAATATTTTATCCAGAAAAGCTCTCCAAATTTGAGGGAGAGCTTAAATTTTTCACAAACAAATGCTGGGAGAATTTGCTAACAAGAGATCTGTCCCGCTTGAGATACTAAAGGGAAACCTACCACCAGAGAAATAAAGGCATGAAAAAGAGGTATAGAGAAAGGTTCAGAACTAAAGATATTTAGTAAGGTCACATAAAAGGAAATTAGAGAGAGGGAAAAACATATCTGACAAACATAAACCAAAGGATAGGATGGCTAATTCAAGAAATGCCTTCACAGTAATAACATTGAATGTGAATGGATTAAACTCCACATGGAAAAGATATATATTGACAGAATTTTTTAAGAAATATGAACCATCAATACGTTGCTTAGAAGAGACTCACCTTAGTCATAGGGACACAAAGTAACTGAAAGTGAAAGGATGGAGAAGGATGGAAAAAATATACCATGCAAGCCAAAAGAAAGGAGTAGCAATATAAATCTCAGATAAAAGAGACTTTAAATGCAAGGATATTATGAGAAACAAAGAAGGTCTCTACATATTAATAAAAGGGACAATTCAACAAGAAGAAATATTAATCATTAATGTTTATGCACCCAATCAATGTGCTCCAAAATACATGAGACAAACATTGGCAAATCTAAAGGGGGCAATAGATTATTCCACAATAATTGTGGGTGACTTTAATACATCACTCTTTCTTATAGATAGATCAAGCAGATAGACAATGAATAAGGAAATAGTTACTTGAAACAATCAGATAAATGAACTTGAATTCACAGACATATATAGAACATTACAACTCAAATCACCAGGATATTCATTCTTCTCTAGTGCTCATGGAACTTTCTCCAGAATAGATCATATGCTGGGGCATAAAACAAGCCTCAATAAATAGAACAAGTTTGAAGTTATCCAAAGCACATTCTCTGATCTTAATGGAATACGATTAGAAATCAATCACAATCAGAGACTTAGAAAATTCAAAAATATCTGGAGGTTAAATAACACACACCTAAGCAATCAGTGAGTTAAATGAGAAATAGCAAGATAAGATTGCTAAATATACAGAGATGAAAGAAAATGAGAACAACATATCAAAACTTACGGGATGTGGAAAAAGCAGCTATCATGGGGAAAATTATAGCTCTAAATGCATACATTAATAAGGAAGAAAGAGCTAAAATCAAAGAACTAATGGAGCAACCAAAGAAGCCAGAAAATGAACATCAAACTAATCCTAAACCAAGTAGAAGAAAAGAAATAACAAGGATTAAAGCAGAAATAAAGACAGAGAATAAATAAAACAATAGAGAGAAGAAATAACACCAAAAGATAGTTCTTTGAGATAATCAACAAGATTGACAAGCCCCTAGATAAACTGACAAAATCAAAAAGATAGAAGACCAAAATAAACAAAACAATGAATGAAAGAGGTGACACTACTGCAAATCCCTAAGAAATTAAAAATTTATGAGGATACTATGAACAGCTGTATGCCAACAAACTAGATAATGTAGAGGATATGGACAATTTCCTGAAAACACATGAACAACTTGACTTACCAGAGAAGAAATAGAAGCTGTCAATCAACCAAACACAAGCAAAGAGATCCAATCAATCATCAAAAACTTCCTACAAATAAAAGCCCAGGGACAGATGGCTTTACAGGGGAATTCTACCAAACTTTCTGACAACAATCTTACTTCAACTCTTTCAAAACATTGGATAAAGTGGAACACTATGTAACTCATTTTATGTCATGAACATCACTCTAATGCCAAAACCATTCAAAGATGTTACAAGAAACAGAATCTACAGGCCAATCTCCCTAATGAATATAGATGCAAAAATTCTCAACAAAATACTTGAAAATGGAATACAAAGACACAATAAAAAAAATCATACACAAAGGGTCATACACAAAGTGGGGTTCATTTCAGGTATGCAAGGATGGTTCAACATAAGAAAATCAATCAATGTAATACAACACATTAACAAATCAAAAGGGAAAAATAAAATAATCATCTCAAGAGAGTCTAAAAATATTTGACAAAATCCAGCATCCTTTTTTAATAAAAACTCTCCAAAAGGTAGGAATTGAAGGAAACTTCCTCAATATGATAAAGACCATATATGAAAAACCCACAGTCAGTATAGTACTAAATGGCATGAGCCTGAAAGCCTTCCTTCTAAGATCAGGAATGAGACAAGGAAGCCCACTGTCACCACAGTTATTCAACATTGTGCTAGAAGTATTAGCCAGAGCAACACTTTTCAGGAAATTTTCAGGAAATTGTCAAATAAAAGGCATCCAAATTAGAAAAGAAGAAGTAAAACTGTCATTATTTGCAAATGATATGATCTTATATCTGGAAAACATTGAGAAACTGATGACACAGCTACTTGAGCTAATAAACAAATGAACAAAGAAACAGGATACAAGATTAATCCACATAAGTCAATAATGTTCCTATGCACTAGAAATGACTGAACTGAAGAGGCACTGAAGAAAAAGATTCCATTCTCAATAGCAACAACAACAAAAAAATCAGGTACCTAACCAAAGATGTAGAAGACTTATACATGGAAAACTACATAACTTTACTAAAAATATAGAAATGGACCTAAAAAGATGGAAAAATATTCTACATTCATGGGTAGGAAGGCTACATGTCATTAAGATGTAAATTCTACCCAAACTCATCTACAGATTCAATGCAATCCCTATCAAAATTACAACCTACTTTGCAGACTTAGAAACACAAGTTCTCAAATTTATTTTGAAGGGAAAGATGCCTTGAATTGCTAAAAACATTCTAAAAAAGAAAAATGAAGCAGGAGGGCTTTCACTTCTTGAATTTAAAGTTTACTATAAAGCCACAGTAGTCAAAACAGCATGGTACTGGCACAAAGATAGATATATTGACCAGTGGAATTGAATTGAGAATTAGAGATAGGCCCCCAGATCTATGGTCAACTGATCTTTGATAAGGCCCCCAAGACCACTGAAGTGGGACATAGTCTTTTCAACAAATGGGGCACAGAATGCTGGATAGCCATATCCAAAAGAATGAAAAGAGGACACTTACCTCTCACCCTACACAAAAATTAACTCAAAATGGTTTAAGACCTCAACATAAGAGACAGTACCCTAAAACTCCTGGAAGATAATGTAGAAAACCATCTTCAAGACATTTATTAGGAGGTCACTACCCAGACATTACACACAAAGCACAAGCAACAAAAGAAAAAATAGATAAATGGGGACTCCTCAAAGTTAAAAGCTTCTGTACCTCCAAAGAATTTGTCAACAAAGTTAAGAGGCAGCCAACTCAATTGGAAAAAATATTTGGAAGCCATGTATCTGACAAAAGACATATCTTGCATATATAAGAAATCCTACAACTCAATGACAATAGTACAGACAGCCCAATTATACAATGGGCAAAAGATATGGAAAGAGATTTCTCTGAAGAGGAAATACAAATAGCCAAAAAACACATGAAACAATGTTCAGATTCACTAGCTATGAGGGAGATGCAAATTTAGACCCCAATGAGATATCTCACACCAATTAGATTGACTGCCATTAAACAAACAGGAAACTACAAATGCTGGAGAGGATGTGGAGAAATTGGAACTCTTATTCACTGTTATTGGGACTGTATAATGGCACAACCACTCTGGAAGTCAGTCTCCTGGTTCCTTAGAAAACTAGATATAGAGTTACCCTTTGGTCCATCAATTGCCCATCTCAGTATATACCCAGAAAATCTGAAAGCACTGACATGAGGAGATATCTGCACACCAATGTTCATAGCAGCAATAGTCAAAATTGACAAGAGATGGAAACAACCCAAATGTCCTTCAACATATGAGTGAATAAACGAAATTTGGTATATACACATAATGGACTACTACATGGCTGTAAGAAGGAATGATGTTGTGAAACATATGACAACATGGATGAAACTTGATGACATAATGCTGAGTGAAATAAGCCAGGCACAAAAAGAGAAATATTGTATGTTACTACTAGTGTGATCACTGAAAAAAAAATGTAACACAAATAGTTTATATTGTAGAATGTAGGGGACATTGTGACAGACAGCAAATAGTGAAGGGGGAATGATAATCAAATAAGAACAGGTAAGTTATCATGGGCAAACAATGTTCTGGGAATGCTCAGAAATGACTATGGTTTGTTAATTTCTGGAAGGTATGGTATGAACAAGTTCACTGAAATGTAGTTATTATAGGTTATTTGTTTTTCTTATTCCTTTCCTGGGTTATAGTCTGTTTATTTTCTTGGGGTAGAGTAGGAACATGTTGGAAGTAATGTAGTTATTTTAGGTTACTTGTTTCTTCTAATTCCTTTCTTGTGGTTTTGTCTGAAATGTTATTATTGTTTGTTTTTTAATTGTTTGATAAAGTGAATTAAAAACAACAATGAAAAATATGCAGGTCCCCCTTGAGGAGCTGGGGAAAAATACAGAGCTTTTGGGCTTCCTCACCTGGATGGTTGGTGATGTCTCACAAAGATTGGGGACTGGTGGCTTGATGTGCTGATCCCTCTGTCATGGTACTTGCCCTTATGAAGCTTGTTACTGCAAAGGAGAGGCTAGTCCTGCTTATAATGTGCCTAGGAGTCTTCCCCTTAATACCTCTCTGTTGCTCAGATGTGGTGCTCTCTCTATTGCAAAGCCAACTTGGTGGGTGAAATCACTGCCCTCCCCACTGCATGGGATCTGACACCCAGGGATCTATATCTCCCCAGCAATGCAGCATATGACTCCTGGGGATAAATCTGGACCTGACATCATGGGATTGAGAACATTTTGACCAAAAGGGGGTTGCAAAATGAAATGAAATAAAGTTTCAGTGGCTAAGGGTTTACAAATGGAGTCAAGAGGTCATCCTGGTGGGCGCTCTTATGCACTATATAGATAACCGTTTTTAGGTTTTAATGTATTGAAATAGAAGTAAATAACTGAAACTATCAAACAGCAACCCAGTAGCCTTGACTCTTGAACTTCTCTGTATAGCAATGTAGCTTACAAGGTGTGACAGTGTGAATGTGAAAGCCTTGTGGATCACACTCCCATTATCCAGTGTATGGAAGGGTGAGTATAAAAATGCACACAAAAAACTAAATGAAAAATAGGGTGGGAGGGGGGAAAAATTTGGGTGTTCTTTTTTTATTCTTATTTCCACCTTTTCTGGTGTGAGGAAAACGTTCAAAAAATAGATTGGGATGATGAATGAACAACTATATGATGCTAATGTGAACAGTTGGTTGTACACTTTGGATGATTGTATGGCATATGTATATATCTCAATAAAATTGATTAGAAATGATTATCATGTGCTCAACAAGTTTAAAATGTTTTATATAATGGTGCATTTTATTCAGACAACACTGTAAGGAAAGAATTCATAGAGTATGCCTCTGACAGATGAAAGAACTAAGGCCAAAAGGAATCATGTATGTTGTCAAGATCAGTATCCCTAGAAAGAGGAATGATTCAATGAGAAGAAGGTCTCTAGAGCTTAAGTCATGTTTTTTTTTCTGTTGTTCTTGTTTTTAAATTATGGGCACTTTCAAACATACACAAAGTAAAGTAGAAGAATGTGGTGATCCTTCATATACAGATCACCTAACTTCAACAATTAGAAACATGCCCAATTTTAGTTCCTGCAAAATACCTATGTATTGCATCATATCATCCACACAGTTGTGTTCAAGTCCTAACCCCTGGCCCTTTGGGGGTGAACTCATTTTTAAATAGGCTCTTTGAGTCAGAATGCACCTTAATTCAATATGGCTAAGTCCTAAACAGCAAAGGAAGTTGGACATGGACATGAAAATCAAAGGAGACACAAGGTAAGAGATCACCATATGCTGGAGGATTCCTGGAAAGCCATCACCAGAGAACTCCAGACTTTTGAGAAAGTTTGGCCTTGCTGACACCTTGATTTTGGATATCTAGACTCCAAAACCATGAAACAGTTAAATCTTTTTTGCAGTATTTGTCACAGCAGCTCTCCTAAACTAAGACAGCACCCATTCCTTACATCTTAACTGGATTGTTATATCAGTATGCCTCTCAATAAAATTATAAATCTAATTTTTAAACAAAATATAGTTGTCACATTTAAATGTAACAACAGTAATTCCTTAGTAGTGCTAAACAGTCATTAAGTGTAAAATTTTTCCTGTTGCATCTTAAATTCTACTTACTTTCTTTTTTCTTCAATCAGAATCCCATAAGGCCCACACATTTAGTTGCTCTGTCTTAAAAAGTTTTTTATTTAAACATTAACTATTTTCTCTCCTTTTCTGTGTTCTTGTCCTTTGTCCTATATAATTTCCCACATTCTGGATCTTTTTTTACAGTTCAAGACTTACTGAAATTGATCCTCTTTCTACTTTATTTCCTATGATGTGAACATTTGAATGAGTTTTGGTTCTATTGTTTTGCAAAGAATGCAGGTGAAACATTGCACCTCTTATTACATAATATCAAAATGCCCATAATATCTAGTGGTATTTTTGTTAACAATTACTTGTTAAGGTGTTTTCTAATCTGTTGTATCCATTTTAAAATTCTCCCTTAACATTTCACCTATTTTAGTAGCCACTGATGACTATGGAAACTGTAAACTGACAATATTTAAATATTTTCATTCATTTTGGCTGTATTAACTTGAATTATTCTATAAATTATAACTTTTCTTCATTTTCATTTTCTTCATACTTATTTACACTGAAATGCAGTTCATTGAGATCTCAAAGATATTTTTTCTTGGTTTTTGTGTTTTTATTTTATTTTTTACAGTCCTTTCAGTATTCCTCATTTTGACTTGTCTTACGGTTTATCTCACTGGAAATGTTCATTATATTACTGTGGCTTGAAGTCATTTAAAATATTTCCTTTATTAATAAAGCCATACATTGAATATAAATTAGATTTATTTGATTTATGTTGCTTCCAATTTTCAGTGAT
Source organism: Choloepus didactylus (assembly GCF_015220235.1). Classification (NCBI taxonomy): domain Eukaryota; kingdom Metazoa; phylum Chordata; class Mammalia; order Pilosa; family Megalonychidae; genus Choloepus; species Choloepus didactylus. Next base: position 21,300,498 of record NC_051317.1, on the reverse strand, counting down.
TTTTAAAATTTTATTTTAATTTTGTTCTATAATTATGTAAAATATTTACATGACCTAAAATTAAAACTTCAGAATAAGGTACATAAGAAATGTAACTTCAGTCCTTCTCTGGGCCACATTGTAGCCCCTCTGCCTCTATAGAAAGTCATCTTCATTTGATTAGGTGTGTCCTTCCATTTTTTAAATATATACAAATATTACATACACTGTTCTGAACAGTACTTTTTCACTACACAATATATCCTACAGATAAGAACATAATGGTTCTTCATATAAATATATGTATTTATGTGTATATATATATATATACACACACACACATATATATATATACACACACATGCATATATACATACATATATACACTTTTACAATTACATTGTATTGTAATAAAGTGTACTAGGCTATACATATGTAAGTATTCATACACATAATCCTCATCTAAAATATTTTATATTTATCCTTTGAAATATTTGAAACTTATTTTTATGGTAGAATGCATGGTCTATTTTTATAATTGTTCATATGTGCTTGTAAAGAATCTCTACTCTCTTTGGGGGCAGTATAATATGCTATAGTATACAAGCTGTCTTAGTTCCATATATGTATGTTCAAGCTTATTAATCACAGAATTTAAGTCTTTGATATCACTGTCCCTCTTTTTTTTGATTTTTTGAACAGTTAATGATAAGGGTGTGATAACATATACAATTACAATTGTCGTTTTATCAAACAATTTTCTTTGTTTATATTGAGGCTACTTTGTTAGTCTCAATTTCCCATATTCTGGAATTTTTTATTACTGTCTGGTCAGGTGTATATAATGTGTTGATGGTGTATCTTTTTACAATTGTAAGTTTTTCCACTAATAAGTCTTTTTTCTATAGACAGAATTTACATTAATTTCTAATTATAAATGGAACAGCAAGGAAATTAAAGAAGCTGAACCAGTGTTCTTATGTACAAGCTCTACTTTAGGCAGATTCTGAGATAAAAACAATAACATACAAATCAGTTGTCAAATACTCAAAAGAAACAAAAACAGAATTAATTGAGCATATATGAAATATGGTTTTACTCTATAATCAACAATGAACTTCAATTCAAATGTGTATTTTGACTCACAATATTAGCTAAATAATAGTATAAAGCCATTACCCTTAGAAAAATTTTAAAATGAAGCATTATGGACAGAAATCCCTCAGAAAATTTCACAGTGATCCCACTTTACAGAATCTTGTTTTTAAAATTGAATAGGATACCTTCTCAGAAGGAGAAAGAAGATGGTGTCACAGAGAGGAGTGGAAGTTAGTTAGTCTCCCTAGAACAATTAATAAACAGCCAGGAACAACTAGAAAATAATCTGGAATAACTGCAGGGGGACAAATATGACCATCCACTCATCATACAGCAACCTGAATAGGGAGAAATGCCTGAGATTGCAGCATAAAATCTGTAAGTAAAATCTATGGACCCAAGCTGGCAGCCCCTCCCCCCATGGCCCAACCTGCAAAGCCTTGTGGTGCTAGAGAGCAGCACTCTCCCAGACTGCAAAGCCTCATTGTGCTAGAGAGCAGCACTCCCCAAGCAAGAGAATATAGCTCAGCTGAGCTCCAACTGAAGTTTTAATTAGCACATGTGGACTGCTCAATATAAGCTATGAATCCCCAAAAGCAGACAGAGGCTTTTGGTGATGACTGACCTTAGAGAGCTGGAGGACCTCTCCATGAGGGAGGGGTTGCTGTCTCTGGCCAATGGGTGAAACTTAGGGGGGCTTCAGACTGACCCTGAAGGGGTCTTTCTGTCCCCTTTTCAGCTTAGTGGAGAAAGCCTCAGCCATTTTCAGTTCCCAGCACTCAGACCCAGATAAGGGTGGAGATAGCAGAGTCAGAGACAATTAAAATGCAAACGACTTCTCTCCTGGGGTCATATCTTTCCTAAGAGGAAAGAAGTGGTGCCAAGCTCTACTCCCTGCCTTCAATTCAGAACCAGACCCCAGAGCCTGGGGAAAAACAGCCATGGGCCACACTTCCTTATGCCAGTCTGGAGCTACAGGCTGACAGATGTCACCTGCTGGACAGAAAAGCACAATGACTCGAGGCCTTACAGGGTTCTTCAGTCTTCTAAGACACTCTCAGGGGGACCCAAACCTATTGCCTCCTTCCAAGCCTGAGCACATTCCGGTCTAGGGAAACTTGAGACAACAGAAAACTACAACCTACACTAGGAGGGGTGAAGTTGTGAATGAGTCAAAGGAAAAACCTTACACTTTAACTGAGATACAGTAATTTAAACAACAAGTGCTGGATCAATTCAGAAAGCTTAGTTAAGATATGGCAAAAGAGATGAAGTTTATAATGAAAACACTGGGCATACATAAGGTAGAAATTGAAAGTTCAAAAAAACAACTGACACAATCTATGGAAATGAAAGGCACAACAAAGAAGATGAAGGACACAATGGAAACATACAACAGCAAATCTCAAGAGGCAGAGTAAAACATTCAGGAACTGGAGAACAAGGCACCTGAATGCCTAGATGCAAAAGGATAGAGAAAAGAATGGAAAAATATGAGCAACATCTCCAGGAACAAAAGTACAAAAAGAACTGCAAGAATGTATGTGTTATTGGTGTCCCTGAAGGAGAAGAGAAGGGAAAGGGGCAGAAACAATAATAGAGGAAAGAATCAGTGAAAATTTCCCATCTCTTATGGAAGATATAAAATTATGGATCCAAAAAGCACAGCATACCCCAAACAGATCTGAATAGGCTTATGCCAGGACTCTTAATAATCAGATTATCAAATGTCAAAGACAAAAAGAGAATCCTGAAAGCAGCAAGAGAAAAGTGATCCATCCCATACAAAGGAAGCTTGATAAGACTACGTGCAGATTTCTCAACAGAAACCATGGAGTCAAGAAGGAAGTGGGGTGATATATTTAAAATACTGAAAGAGAAAAACCACCAACCAAGAATCTTATATCTGGCAAAACTGTCCTTCAAATATGAGGAAGAGCTTCAAATATTCTCTGACAAACAGACAATGATAGAGTTTGTGAACAAGATATCTGCTCTAGAGGAAACACTAAAGGGAGCACTACAGACAGAAAGGAAAAGACAGGAGTAAGAGGTTTGGAACACAATTATGGAAAATAGTAGCACAGCAATGTCAGTACACTGAACAAAGATGACTGTGGGTATTGTTGAAAGAGGAAGGTTAGGAGCATGTGGAACACCAAAGGGAAAGAGGAAAGATAAATACTGGGACTGTATAACTCAGTGAAACCTACGGTGCTCAACAATTGTGATAAAAGGTACAAATATGTTTTTATATGAGGAAGAACAAATGAATGCCAACATTGCAAGGGGTTAAAAATGAGGTGATATTGGGGGAAAATATAATCAATGCAAACTAGTGACTACTGTTAACAGAAATATCATATTATGCTTCCTTTAATACAACATAGGCAATATACCAAAGCTAAAAGCATATGAGGGGGACATAGGGGAAGGGTGTGGGACTCTTGGCATTGGTGATGTTGTCTGACTCTTTATTCTACTTTAGTGTAATATCTTTCCTTTTTCTCCCTAGCTGTCATGTTTTGTTTTTTTTTCTTTTACTCCTCTCTTTCTTTTTTTATTTTTCTCCTGTGTCTCTACCTTCTTTTACTCTTCCTCCTTCTTTGTGGAAGAAATGGAGATGTCCTTACACAGATAGTGGCAATGGTGGTGAGTACATAAATACATGACTATACGGGGAACCATCAATTGTTTACTTAGGACAAAATGTACGGTGTGTGAACAAAACCGTCGCTAAAAAAATGGGTTGATGAAGAAAACTTGAGGGCAACATATTGAGTGAAATAAGACAGACACATAAGGACAAATATTGCAGGGTCTCACTGATATGAACTCATTATAATATGTAAACTCATAGACATGAAATGTAAGTTTTCAGGATATAGAACAAGGATAATGAATAGGAAGTGGGTTGCTTATTATGAGCAGAATATTCAACTAGGTTGAAGTTAAACATTTAGGAATAGACAGGGGTTATCTCTGTAGCACATTGTGAGAATAACTAACAGTGCTGAATGGTGTGTGAAGGTGGTGGAAAGGAGAAGCTCAGAGTCACATATGTCACCAGAAGGAAAGTTGTAGGTTAAAAGTTGGGAATGTCTAAAACAGTGACTCTTGTGGTGGACAATGTCCATGATTAACTTCACAAATATTAACAATCTCTCTCATGAACTAGAACAAATGTATGACATTGTAACTAGAAGTTAATAATAGAGAGGCATATAGGAATAAATATATACCTATTGCAAACAATATACTACAGTTAGTAGTTGTTGTAGTTTGCTAATGCTGCCAGAAGGCAAAACACCAGAAATGAATTGGCTTTTATAAAAGGGGGTTTATTTGGTGACACAGTTACAGCCTTAAGGTCATAAAGTGTCCATCAACAAAGGGAGAAAGGCCATTGGCATCCAGAAAACCTCTGTTAGCTGGGAAGGCATGGGGGTGGTGTCTGCTTGCTTCCAGGTTGTGTTTCAAAATGGCATTCTCCAAAATGTCTGCATCAGCTTCCAATGGCCATCTTCAAAATGTCTGTCTCAGCTGCAGCTAGCTATGAGCTCCTTCTGTCTGAGCTTATATAGTGCTCCAGTAAACTAAACAAGCCCATGCTGAATGGGCAGAGCCATGACTCCATGGAAATTATCCAATCAGAGTTATCACCTACAGTTGGGTGGGTCACCTCTCCACGGACACTGAATCAATAGATTCCAACCCAATCCATCCTAATATTTCTGTCCCCACAAGAATGCATTAATGAATATGGCTTTTACTGAGGGACATAAATATACAAACCAGCACAGTAGTATTTTAACATTCTTTCATCAACTGTAACAAATGTACTATACTAATACTGGGAATCATATATGGAGGGGAGGTGGTTAGGGGTATGGGAAGATTTGAGTTTCCTTTTTTGTGTATGTCTTTATATCTTTTCTGGAGTGATAAAAATGTTCTAAAAATTGAAAAAAATTTAACTGTGGTGATGGATGCACAGCTGTATAATGGTACCATGTGCAAGTGACCGTACACTTTCAATCCTTGGATAATTGTATGGTATGTGAAAAATCTCAATAAAAAAATGGGAACAAAATGCAGCCAGAAGCCCATGGACTTTAGTTAATAGTACAATTATAAAACTGTGTTATAATCAAATTGTAACAAATGTATCACTTCAATGTGAGGTGTTGCTGCTGAGGTGATGTATGGGAATCCTGTATTTTATGCATGATTTTTCTGTAAACTGACTTCTTTAATAAAGAAAAAATAATGCAACCAGAGCTGAGAAAAAAATTATTCCTTCTCCCTTATTCTGATGAATTACATTGAGATTTATGGGAAGTTAATTTTTAAAAAGATATTCAGCAAGGCTCACTGTTAGAATTTTATAAAAAATGAATAGGTTATAATGATAAATATTTGATTGCTGCCTTTGAGGTTTGTTATTTGAAAGCAAAAGAGAGAAAGCAAAATACCATTAAAGAGATACTTGTATCTCTTCTGTTGTTAAATGTAGCTGAAATAGGTGAGGGAATCAATGTGATGAGAAAAACTTCATTCTTGTGTCAGCAAATATTTTTGAGGAAACAGAGAAACAATGATGAAAGTTTGGAGGGATGAATTGTAAAACAAATTTGTTCAGTGGAAGAGGCCTTCTATGACAGTATCTAGTATTTGTAACAATTCTATTTCAGTAATGTGATACTCAAAGAATACTTTTGGAAATGAGTGAAGAGAAGATGTATTACTGAAGATATAGTCCCAACAGGAGATGTCATCTCTAATTTTTTTTAAAGAAAAAGGTTATATAGAATAACTGTAGATGTTAACCCCTAATTGAGCAGCTACTTTTATTTTCTTTCCTTCCTGTGGTAAAGTTTATTCTCCACATCAGAAGTCAAATTATGCAGCCAATATTTTCAGACAAATGTGAAAAAAATTTGAAGGCATTAATTTTACAAAGAAAAATACACTTAAAACACAATAGACATTTAAAAATGTATCATTCCAAACAAAGTTTGCTTTCTTCCACAGGAAAAAAATACTAAAAATGTCATCAAGATTGTTCAAACTTAAAGATGGAAGGAATGTTTCTTATTTACCTTTATAGCATAGAAATTTTACAATAAAATTTTAGAGAATAGTATAAAGTCCTAGTTATCCAGTTTCAACTATTAACCAATTTTATTTTATATTGCTCCCAACTACTCCCCAATAAATTTCATATCGTTTGATCTATACACATTTCACAATTTACCTCTGAAAAATAAAACACCTCTTCATACATAAAATATTATTACACTTAAAAATTATCTCCTCACATATATTACCAAATAACTTCTTGGTGTTCATATTTTTATAATTGCCTTAGTTTTTATACAACATGTTTACTTGAATTGGGATAAAAGCAAGGTATATATTTTGCAATTTGTTGATAAATCTCTTAAATTTCATTTGTTCTTTAGATTTACCTTCATCTCTTTACCTATTCATTTTTAATCATGCAATTTTATTGTTGCTGAAAACTTAGTAGTTTCTATTTAAGTTTTCCAGTTTGGATTCTACTGAAGGCATACCTCTGGTATTATCTTCCTTTCACCACTGCAGTTTCCATAAAATGGTTGTCAGATCTTGAGGTTTGGTTAGATTGTGATTAAAACTTTATGGGAACATGGCAACATAAACAGCTACTGAAAACTCCTCTCAAGAGATTCAATGAAGAAAAGAACAATTCTGAATTCTTTGAAACTCTGGAGGAAGTTACAGACTAGAGAATGACTCTGAAGATGCCAAATTGAAAAAAGAGAACAAATATAGGGTAGGAATCTTCCATTCCAGACCAGCCAGTCTTCTCACCTCCCCCTCATTTGACCTCAGGGCAGGAAAGGCACAGAATCAGCACATGGAAACCCTCCAACCAGGGACACAGATTTTAAAATCTCTTATAGCCATAAGACATACCCCTCTGTTTAAAGACCCAGGGGGCAGGAGAGGACATTTCAAGGCGCAGGTCAGTGAGGGACAAAGAGACAGAAAACATGGACAGAGACTGCAATTTTAGCCCTAGGTCTGAAATACCTTTCCCCACCCTTGAGGGAAGTAGAAGCTGGAAGCTGTTTCCTTGCCTTGGGGATGGCTGGAATATGGTCAGTTGATGGAGTTCTCTGCCACAGGTGTAGCCCCACATCAAGCCAGATTTTGGCTGGCAAAGTGAGGGCATAGGAATCCTGCCATTTCAGCTCACCTGTGTAGATGCAGCCTGTGTTCAGAGGGAAAGAAGCCTCTGAGGATGATTAAGTTACTGAACAGCGCCCTCTGCTGGACAGTCCAGAAAGTGCAAATGGCCTAAAACCTTTTTAAGTAGATGCTTCAGACCCTTTATTATGGCCACAAGATCTGGTCTACATGCCCTGCATAGAAACTCAGCCCTGTTTTGGCTGAGAAACATGGAAAACCCACTGTCAAACAGTGCTCTACAATAAACACAGGTCTTTCTGATTGGCAGAAAAAAGAGCAATCCTGGAAGCCAGCATATCTATATTACCACACACAGTGAACTTGTTGGGGTGCTGAGTGCCTACCTCTCATCCCTATGGCAGGACACAGTGGGTGCCTGATTTGAAGGAAAAATGGGAGCAAAGCCAATCTAACAACTGGCCAGTGAGAGATACAAAGAAATATAGAGATCAAAACCATCAAGAAAACCCAAGGCATAAGAGAGAAAACAACCTCCAGAATAAACCAATCAAGAAAATCAGATGCCTAGAGAGCAAAAATTCATGAGCCACACCAGGAAACATGAAAATATGGCCTAGTCAAAGGAACAAACTAACACCTCAACTGAGATTCAACATTTGTTACAATTAATTAAAGATGTTCCAAGAAATCTTCCAAATCAAATCAACAAGTTGAAAGAAAGTGTGATGAAAGAAATGAAGGATATAAAGAAGACACTAGGTGACCAGAAGGTAGAATTCATAAGCTTGAAGAAACAAATGGCAGAACTTACATGAATGAAAGGCATAATAGAAGAGATGAAAAACAAAATGGTAACATACAACAGCAGACTTGGAGAGGCAGAAAAAAGGATTACTGAACTAGAGGACTGAAATCCTACATACAAAAGACCAGATAGTGAAAAGAATGGAAAAATATAAGCAGGAGCTCATGGAACTGAATGACAGCACTAAGTGCATGATTATACATGTTATCGGTGTCCCAGAAGGAGAAGAAAAGGGAAATGGGGCAGAAAGAATAATTGAGGAAATAATGAAGAATTCCCAACTCTTATGAAAGACATACTATTACAGGTCCAAGAAGTGCAGAGTACTCCAAACAGAATTCACCCAAATAGACCTACCCCAGGACACACACTAATCAGATTGTCTAACATCAAAGACAAAAAGATAATTCTGAAAGCAGCAAGAGAAAAGCAATCCATCACATAGAAGGGAAGCTCAATAAGACTAAGTGTGGATTTCTTAGTAGAAACCATGGAGGCAAGAAGGTAGTGGTATGATATATTCAAGAAACTGAAAGAGAAAAACTGCCAACCAAGAATCCTATATCCAGCAAAACTTTCCTCCAAAAATGAGGGAGAGTTTAAAATATTTACAGATAGACACTGAGAGAGTTCTTGAACAGGAGACCTCCTCTACAAGACATACTGAAGGGATTGCTACAGGTAGATAGGAAAAGACAGGAGCGGTTTGGATAAGAGTGTAAAAATGAAGATACCAGGAGATAAAAAGAAGGTAGAGATCAGGCATTTGATCCTGAAGGAGTACAGAATGCTCAACAGGTTTGATTGTATAGATCCAGAAATTGATAGCACAATATTGGGTGAAGGGAACACAATACTTTAAGTACACTGAACAAAGATGACTGTGTGTATGGTTGAAAGAGGAAGGTTAGGGGCATGTATGACACCAGAAGGAAAGATAGAAGATAAATACTGGGATGGTATAACAGTGAAACCTATACTTAGTGCAACTGAGAGCGGTCAATGATTGTGATTAAATGAACAAATAAAAGAATATTTTTACATGAGGAATAACAAGTGAATGTCAACTTTGCAAGGTGCTAAAAATAGGATAGTAATGGGGAAAAATACAAACAATGCAAACTAGAGTCTATAGTTAAACAGTAACATTGCAATATGCTTCTATTAATTGTAACAAAGGCAATGTACCAAAGCTAAATATCTATTAGAAGTACGTTTAAGGGAGGTGTATGGGATTCTTGGCATTGGTGGTGCTGTCTGACTTTTTATGGTATTATATTTTAATTTTATTTTTTTCTTTCATTGCTTTTTAGTTGTCATTTTATTCTTTTTTCTTTCTTTGCCTCTTCCTCTTTCTTTATGGAAGAAATGGAGTTGTCCTTAAATAGTGTGGTGAATTCCTAACTATGTGATTTTATAGGGAACCTTTGATTGTTTACTTAGGATGGAATGTATGCTGTGTGAATAAAACCATTTAAAAACAAACAGAGGGATACAAGTGCTGGAGAAAATGTGGAGAAAAGGATATAACTAATCACCTTTGGTGGGGAAGTTGAATGGTGCAGCCCATCTAGAAGTCAGTGTGGTGGTTCCACAGGAAGCTAGACATGGGGTTGCCATATGATCCTGAAACCCTCTTATTGGGTATATACTTGGAAGAACTGAAAAGAGGGACATGAATGGCTATTTGCACAGGGGGGTTATGGTGGCAGTATTCACAATTCACCATGGATGGTGGTGACCTAAAGGCATATCAACTGATGAATGGAATTTATAACTGTGGTATATAAATACAATGGAATATTGAGTTGCTACAAGAAAGAATGAAGCTGTGAGGTGAATGGATATTGAGGACAGTATGTTGAGTGAAATAAAGCAGAAATGAAAATAAAAGCATTATAATTCCTTACTAACATGGACTAACTATAATGTCAAACTCTGGGAATTGAATCTGAGACCATCATTATCAGGGGAAGGCTTATTGTAAACATTCCTAGATTGTCAGTTTTTATAGCAGTTGCATCTATTCCTGACTTGTAATGGCTATTTCTGAATTCTGAGATGCTGGGCTCTTTATGTATAACCTGGCCAGTACCTGGAACTTTGGGTATCTGTGTGACACCTGAAACTCAGAGACATAGTCTGGCAGCTTTGAATGTCAGCATTACCCCATGGAGCAAATGTTAAAAAGTCTGAAAAAAGCAATAAGACTTCAGTGAGAGATATGAATGAAATGGACTTGGTTAGGTCTAAGGTAAATCAGACTAAAGGATAAAGGATGATGCTGATGATGTTTTAAAACTTCAACTTCTGTGTGAGACCAAAGGAAGATATGTCTATTAGTTACAAAATCTGTATTTTAACACACTATATAGTTTAAATTGTATGGTCAGTTTTTCAAACACCATAATTACATGGAACTTTGAATATGACATGAGATCTGGTGGGTTTGTACAGGTAAGTGTGAAGCCCCAATACATCCCAGGTAATTTGGGCACAGAATAAAAACATATTTGCAAAGCCCCCTTGAAGGGGGCCAACTCTGCAGGTAAACTCACTGCCCTCCCCGCTATGTGTGGCATGACTCCCAGGGTTGTAAATCTCCTTGGAAACATGGGACATGACTTTCAGGGATGAACTTGGCCCTGGCATCATGGGATTGAGAAAGCCTCTTGACCAATAAGGGGAAGAGAAATGAAACAAAATAAAATTTCAGTGTCTGAGAGATTTCAAATAGAATTGAGAGATCATTCTGGAGGTTATTCTTAAGCTATGTATATATCCCTTTTTAGTTTTTAGTACATTGAAATAGCTAGAAAGATATATCTGAAACTGTTGAACTGCAACCTGGTAGCTTTGATTCTTGAAGATGATTCTATAACTAGGCTTATTCTGTGTGACCATGTAATTGTGAATACCTTGTGGCTCCCACTTCTTTATCCAGTCTATGGAGAGATGAGTAGAAAAATGAAGACTAAAAGTAAGTGAATAATAGGTCAGGACACGGTGTATGGGATGTCTTAGGTGTTCTTTTTCTTTAATTTTTATTCTTA